>NC_056586.1:19849411-20026911 GCF_018340385.1 Cyprinus carpio
GCATAAAAAGTTTTCTGTTTTATTTGACAACACCCCCTCTGTCTAATTACAAATAGATATTAGTTTAGTACATGCTAACATCAAACTCAAATATAACATCAATCTCTACTGAAATCAATTGGGAGTCACATAACCTGTGTGGAGTATGCAGAACGTTTCAGATAAGTCACTTTATGATGTACCATTACAGTTAGGATAATGCCTATGTAGACAGTAGGCAGCGTGGTAGTTCATAAGATTTAGGAATACTTGCAATCTTTATGCAATTGTTTGCAATAACTTTAGGCTTGACTATGTGTATGGATTTGTACTGAAATTATTTCCATTTTTATTTCCAAAGTTAGTTCTCTGACTATAAATAATAATACTAGAACATTTTTCGGATCATATTGTGATGCCAGCATGAAATTCTATTCAAATTCAGTTATCCTTTGCAATGCCATCCTCCATCAATCAAGAACAAAGCGCTAGACTAATGAAAAAGTAATTTCATTTAGAGACACAGGTAATGGAAGCTCTCTCCACATATGGTCTACTCTCGTTCACAGTGGGTTGTCGTGTCCCCACCAGAGAACAACTGAAAGACTTATGAAAAATTCACAGCCAGCCAAGGTGTGCTCAGGTGCACTGACATACATGTGCTTATCTATTGTCCACAAGACACTCTCACACAACCTTAGCAGTGACAAATTTCTGTCAAGATCCATCCCCATTTGTATTGCAAATATGTACTACTGTGACAGCAAATTATTAAAAAAATACATAAAAAGGTTTTTACAATAGGCAAAACATTGTATAAATGTAAAGAGTTAAATATAAACATATCAATATTAATATGACTGATTATAACATTTAACTAATATTAATAATATCACATTTAATCACTGATACTGTATTTAGGGCTGGGTATCGAGTTCAATACTTTTTAGGCAGCGACTGAATTGTGTTTGTCATTGTGGACAGGGCGGGTTATGATCGTGTAATATGATTCACATACTGTATGAACAACAAATGAGCTTCCTCTTCATAACAGCGATCGCTGAAGGGAAAACAGACTGAGACAGTGCTGGAAGCAGCTAACGGCCATCAAATCATGTATATCAGTGGAAAATGAAAAGTTATGATTCTGTCTGAGCTATGTGTTTTAAAATGAAAACACACTAGTGTAAACGTAGACTAAAAGATGTGGAGAAGACCAAAAGTGTGGCTGCATTTCACCAATGGTTGTCTGTCTCCTGAAAAAGCAGGCATGCTCATTTTTTGAAGAACTGCTGAGCACTTTAAAGATCTTGAGTGTGCACCAGTGAGCATCACATACTGATTGGAAACTCTTCATTTTGCACTGAAAACTATTTGAACTTTATTAAAACTATTTGTACTGATTTATTATGTTGGTTAGATTTTGTTCCTTTGTGCAGTGGCTCAGGAGATGAGTCTTGTGAATCAACAAGAAGTTATGCAAGTACATATTTATTTATTTATTTATTTGAAAGAAACATTTGGGTTAACCATATCTTACATTTCAATTAAATAAAAAAAAAAAAAAAAAAAAGTTTATTAAATGTTACATAACAGGATTATGCCAGAGCAAATCAGCGAGAGTAGAATCTGAAAATATATGTGAAATTATAAAATAACAAACGCAATCCATCAAAAGTGAGCTCTTCCATTTAAGAAAGGGATACTTGACAGCTGAACTGTCTGGAAATGACAAACGTCCGAGATTCCTGATTGATGGCTCTATTAGTGGATTATTTGATCAACAGCGTAATTATTTGCATCAGCAAATCTTGTCAGACCTAATCTAGCAAACTTGTCAAGGTTCCCCTCTTGCTAGTTACCTGAACATGTTGCGCAGAATGAATCCTCAAAAGGATGTTGTGCACAAGGCTCCTTTTTGAAATTAATATCTTACTAATGCACAGAGCATTAGTGATAGTTGAGTGCTTCCTAAAGTATGGAAAATTATACATGCTGCAATTTACAGCAAATTGTATACTCAATTCTATGCATTACAGCTCCTATTCTTTTTTGGAGAAGCAGGTTTCTCGCATGTGCTACAGGCCAGAAAAAAGATTTGTTCCATCTAAAGCCCATTTCAATTTCAAGAAATGGAAAATGCTCTTTTGAGACTTTCCTATTTCCTATTTAAATTCTGCTTGAACCTGGACTGGAAAAGAATTAGGCCTGTGGGTTTATTTCCTCATAGAAACTGACCCTGCTATGTATTGCAATGTTAGAAGAATTCCCATTTATGCACTGCAAAGGTGGATCACAAAGGTGGTTACACAACTGAAAAGCAAATGAAAAAAAAAAACAGCTTAAAAACATCAACCTTTAAAAATAAATAAATAAATAAATCAGCAAATGATTACAGAATTGTAATTTTTGTTTGGACTGTACCTTTGGCAAACTTTTTGAAGCCACATTTTGGCCACTGATGGATGCATCCAGATTTAAAAGGACAATGAATTGCTTAGAGGCCATGCAAACATGTCAAAATGGAACAGAGAGCACAGACTGACAAATGTAACAAAAGAAATGAAACATTGGACTTGGACTGGACTGGGATCAGCTCCCCTAACAAAGCAGCAAACCTTCACTTTCTTTAAAGAGTATAATGAGGGTCAACTTATTTCATATTGAGGGAAAAAAGGGCACAGCAGTATGCTGATAGTGCTCTGAGAACCCCAATTATGCTGAAGATAATTATATGGCTCCACACAATCAGACAGAAAATGATCCCACAAACACTCTTTCTGACTGATTCAGTGTGTTGTGATGAAAAGCTCATTAAGATGCAAAAAGTTCAAATAAATGCAGTTGCTGTAAAAACAACCCCATACATGACATTCAAATTTTACTAAAGTTTTGATTCTTTTATTGTAAGAATTTTTAAATTGTAAAAAAAAAAAAAAAATTAAATATCAGATCTTCATCCATATTCATTGCCATATAATGTATTTATGATACATTATAAAAAAAAAACTTTTAAATAATAATAATTATAAATAAAGATAAAATAATATTACAAATCATAAAAAATACATAAAAACATAAATATTGTTACATCCTATTTGATAAATTGTCTGTGATTTTCTTTACTTGTACGTAAGTTGCTTTGGAACAAATAAGCCTGCAAAATGATTATTTGCATATTTAATAGTAGATTAGTGAAATAAATGGCTTTTAAAGTCTGGGCAAGTCAGAAACCATTTAAATCATTCAAAAGGGCCCGTTTATTGCATGCTGGGAAAATTAATAGTCATAGAGTAGGCTCTTTACAGCCACATATTTCCAACTTCCCTTTTCTTCTGTGTCAAAGTCACAGTAAAACGCACAAAGCAGGTCAGGTTAAACCTAATACAGAAGCACCTAATTGAAGGAAAACAATAGCCAGAGGCTTCAACATGTCACCATACCCCACAAACAGAGATTACACATGACCGCTAGAGCTCCCAGCACTGACAGGGGATAATGAATGAGAGAAGGAGACTGAAAAAGCAGTCAGAGGATGAGAAAAGATCAGGAGATGGACTCTCTCAGCAGTAATGGAGCTCCTGAGCTCTGGTCCCTGAAGACATGAGCATCTGCAAATGTGGGGTTCAATGTCTCACCAAATTATCTGCTTGAACTAATTGATGCAGCATGTGGGAGTTAATTTTGGTTGTGTTGAGGCTGTTTAGATCAGCAAATCCCTTAGCTTCCCTTTAGCTGTCTATTTGGACTAGCCCTGCTCCATTCATTGGGTTTTGGATGCTGGTGTTCTGACATCCACAACAAGGCAGTTTAACTGGTCAAGTGACTTTATTAGAAAGACTACGCTCTGTATTTTGCTGGTGAACAGCATCACTATGTTGCTTTATATAGCAGACTTACACCAAACCAGCAAAAAAACAGACTGGACCAACATGCTGGTCTTTTCAAAGCAGGGTCAAACAAATACACAAGAATGTCAACATGAAATCAATCATTCATTCATTCACAAACGAATATTGATCTAGAAGGACTATATAATCCTCTCCATTTTGCAGAAGCAGCTGTCTATAGATTGAAAAATAGGCTAGGAAAACTCACAAATTATTTTAAACAATCTAATTATTTATTTATTTTATTATAAAGTCTTATTTTTTTTCTATTCTGACATTAATATCTGAAACAAACCTGATAAAAATATTCTTATTCTTAAATATATTTATTCTTAAATATTCTTGATGAACTTAAAATATCACTTTGATTTTAAACGCCTTTTGGTAGAGATTATTTTAAACAAGGAGTCTTTTTGAGTAGCATTTTTATTATTATTGATGATGATAAATAGTACATATAACTTGATTAAATATCTTAAATATTTTTGATAAACTTTAAATATCATTTAGATCTTTAATTATTATTATATATTTTATTTTTTACCTGTTTATCTGGAAATTTTTACCCATGTCTACTTACTTCTAATGTAAATGTATAGTATAGAATTGTTTTTGTATTTTTTTTCCAGTGCAGAAAAGCAAATTTCATTCTTCAGAAATGAATGGAAAACAAAGAACAGAACAGAATATCTGTTTTAATGGACACAAGAAGCGGGTCAAGAAGTTTTCTGTTTTAGAATTTTTCAATCCTTGGAAATGAATAGAATAGAATAGAATAGAATAGAATAGAATAGAATAGAATAGAATAGAATAGAATAGAATCTTAGAAATTTTACATTTAAAAAAATATCTGTTGAATTACAATATATGCTCAGTGTTTCCACGGTCTTAAAAAATGTTACAAAACTAAAAAAGTCATAAAAGTTATGCGTATGTAAATATTGAAGTTATGATCAACTATAGAGTAATTAAACTGAACCTTGGCAGTACAACCTCTAGGAAATGTTTAGAAATCTTATCCCAAATGACTGGAAAAGCCAGAAAAATTTATTTGGTCAAAAACTGTGGGAATTCTACATGCTGAAGAAGACGTGAAAGACGCTGCTCTTGTGCTGTCATAAAGCTCTCTCAGCATGATCTCTGCTGTCCATCGAGGAACGCAGCGAAGAAAAACCATCGAAGGATGTTCATGGTGTCTGCCGAGCTCAGATAACTCTCCACACATCTGCTCACAGCGACCGCCATTGCCTTTCTCTGACTCTTCACAGCAGTTCTCACTGAGAGAGGACCATCCGCTGGCAGAGAGCAAAACAAAAGACAGTCTGTGAGCGTCTGCCTATCCCTGACAACTGGCTACTGTGATAACCCAGCAGGCAAACAGCACACAAGGACTTAAAAAGCCAGGGACAGCGCATGGACTGCAAAGAGCACTCAGGGACGTGACAGTAAAAGCATTAAAGACCCAGGGATAAGTACACTGGATGGCAGCGTACACAAATCTGCTTAGAAAAAGAGACAAATAGTGAGCGAGCCGAGCACAATACTAATGAGTTTTTGAACACAAAAGCTTTGTGTGTGTAAGCGTCATTATCTCATTCTGAATACTAATATGCAATATTCATTAAAGAACCCAAACTCCTCTGATGCTAAAAGCATGTTGCATTATCATAATGAGTTACACAAATCCCACAAGAATATGCACATCCTTTTCCCAACAGCTTGGGCTTCTTTCCATTGTTCAGAGACATGTCTGAGGGGACTGCGTTTGCCAGGACCTGTTGGAACAGAAGCACTCCGAATGCATTACACATCGAGCTGGCTCTAAGCTCAGGCTGTTTGAACATGCTGCTCACTTACTCGTCTGTCAGGGTAGATATATCCCCACCGCTCCCTCGGCACAAACACACAACAGTTATCGCTTTAGGATCCTGCACTGCAATTAACCGTACCCCATTCACCCAGGTGTTTAGGAGATGGAAAGGACCTGAAAATGAAAGAAACGCCTCTATACTATCAACCAGATTAGCTTGGCTTCTCACCACCAGTGTGTTGATAACAATTTAGCTTGTCTAAAAGCTGCCTCAGGAGGCTCTTTAAAAACAACACTGAAATCCGTCCATACTGAACATGAACGGCCATTTAGGAGATATTTGACATTTTACATACAATTATGAAACTGAGGTGGGCTAACTAAATAAAAATCAAGTGACTAATAAAATATCCCATTTCCTGTTGCGAATGATTAGGAAAATTCCCATGAAACCAAATTTTTACTGTTGGGAGGACCCATTAAATTGCTTAAAAGTGAAAGTAAAACATTTATAAAAAAAAAAAAAAAAAAAAAAAAAAATATATATATATATATATATATATATATATATATATATATATATATATATATATATATATATATATATTATTCTATATAACATCACCATGCACTGAATATTACATATTTATTATATTTTACTTAACCTGTCATCTTCATTATTCTACAGAGGAGGATTTTGATAAACAAAAAATGAAAAATATACACACAATATAACATACTCAAAATATTCATACTCAACATTTTAGTATTTTTCAGCCCACCATTTAAACATTTCAACAAAAACAAAGTGGGAGTAGAAACAATTCAAAGTTAATATGGAACTGCCAACGGACATGCAATTTATTTTTATTACATTTAATGTATTATTAAAATTTAATTTAAATTAAATTTATTTATTTTTTTCAATTTTCCAATTAAAAAAAATTATATATATATATATATATATATATATATATATATATATATATATATATATATATATATATATATATATATATACCATAAATGTATCTGTTTTAAGAGCATTTTCTCAACCGTTGATTCATTTTCTCCTCTGTCTCAACATCAGGTCAGTACAAGCAATGAAAGACAACAAACAAAAGAAAAGGATGAAACATGAAAAACAAAGAGCAATAGGAAAAATAGCATTCAAGAACCAGCAGAACAGCATGTTAAAGCCACTCGTTATTCCAAACTGGCTTGTAAGTGATGCCAAGGCAACATGTGCGTCTTGCATCCTTCATCCTTCAAGATTCTCTCACCCCAGTGTTTAAAGCAGACAAGCTGAAGAGGAAGAATCAAGAGAAAACATGTTTTATAAAAAAGGGACTAAAAAAGGGACCGAATGCTCAGAAGCAAAGCAGTTGTAGACAAATTTTACCAGAGAACATATTAGATTCACAGTCATTTCTTTGGACTACATTTGTCTGGGACCAAGTCTAATAGCATCTGTCCTGCATTATTCTCAGGTCAATAGGTGACATGTATCAGAACTGGTTGCCTGGACACTACTTCTAGAGAGAAAAAAAAAGCTTTTTGGAAACAGACGACGAACAAAATGAAGTGGAGTGCCAGGAGGTTTCCATAATTCACTTCCTGCTGTTGACTGTGGCTGTAACTATACCGGAGCACAGCTTTCTCCATTAATCAAAGCAGCACAGCCACTTTCCCAATGAGCAAATGTGCCTTACAGGGGTTTTCAACGGCCAATACTGTAAACAGCATCATTTGTGCTTCAATCATACTTTTGTAAAATAATAATTTATTTATAACAAATAATAATTTATAGCAAAAATGTCAGCATATCCAAACATTAAGTGGTTAAATTTTACTTTCCATCCTCTATTATCTTATCTTATCCTATTTATAATCTCTTTTTTTTCTTGTTGTTTAAAAATGTTTAAATGTTTAAAAAAAAGTTGTAGATAAAACAACTTCATTATTGGAGTACATTTGACAAGAAAATACTAAAAAAAGAGAAAAGAAATCAATTTCTGAGTGAAAATTGTGTCTATACCAATATTTTATTTATTTTATTGTATTATTCTTTTTTTCAGTGTACAACAGTGAAAATATATACTTCCAAGACTAAATTTGGCAATACATGAATTTAAATTTAATTATGTAATTCCTCAGTTTTTTTAATCAGATGGCCATTTGCAGCTGTGTTATTCTTGACCTTTGCCAGGACTTCCTAAATAAAGATCCTGGTACCTGGGCATACAATGCCACCAACATCGAAGACTGTTGCCTGATGGTGACCAATGTCACGACAGAAAGAGGTGTTGCACTTATCCAAGAATACAACAGACCCCTCTCAAAGACTAAAGAACAAACGCAGTTCATTATGCATACATTTTCTACTGGTACTGAGATGGGAACCCGTGACCTTTGGGTCACAAATCCGACTCTCTAGCCATTAGGCCACAAGTGCCCCATGTCAGACTGTCACCACGATCTAGATCAGACTGCAGAAGATCAGTTTCAAAGATCAGTTCTCATCAGCAGCATTGTACAGTAACATTTTAAGGCCAACAGCACTGTTCTGTGTTCCCGTTTTTAACCTAAAACACCATTTAATAATGGTCTTTTATAATTATGTGCTGTTGTGGTTTCAATTTCGATTTCAACGTTTTTGAGCACACCCCCAAATATAGTCCAATCTCAGCGAAATTTGGTTTGCTCCCATTTCTGCAGGTGACAGCAGAAGATCTCAAATGTCCAAAAATATGGGCCACCCTTATGTATATATCTAGATCTATGAGTATGTGTGTCTGTCTGTCTGTGTGTGTGTTATTATTATTATTATTATTATTTTTATTATTTTACTTTAAGGACAATTAAATATATAAAATATAGGTCCTAAAGCAAAACCACATATCTGTTTGTATGACTGCAACAAAATATAAAACTGCCAAAATATGTATATCTATATACGTTGGGGACTCACATAAAACTTATTTTAGGATTATTTTCCAAAAGGAATGGTGACAAAAACAGAGACATAAATCAAAAGTCCAAGAATTGTTTTATCTGAATAGAATAAAACAGTAGAATCCAATCAGAACGCAAGCTCTGAATTAAAGGGAAGACTGCAGACCTCAGAGTAATACAACATAATTTAATAGGATGCTGATAAAAGGGAAGAAGGGCTTTCTACGTTCTTATATATATCTGAATTGATTCAGGAGATTTTGCATTAAAAACAGACCAAAGGAGATGCATGGTGCTTCAATAATGCAGAATTGGGGGTTAATTGAATTGTGGTTTAGCAATGAGCAGTCAGAGCATTACAAATGAAATTAGTCATTCGACGTTTTATCCCGCTGCTCCCTACATATTGGAATAATGAGCCATAAACAGCAATGGCATCTTTAATCACCTTTCTGATCTGTGAACATTTGCTGAAATAAACCCCCTGCAGCTGCACGAGCTTTATTTGCTTTGCTTAAGCCACATTAACTCATTTTACTTTTCATGCCTCTGTATCTCTGCAAAATTGATACATCCTGGCTGTACTGGGCCAATAAACATCATAAAAATTCACAGAACGGATTGCATTAACCTTTAGCAGAAGCTAACTTTAACAAAAACAGGCAGCAAGGAAGCCGTACCCTCCACAATATTTAGTCTGCTAAGAGCACTAAACTTGGGGTTAATTTGCTATGCATACGGAATTCAAATGAGAAAATGTGACAGGTAAATTGAGACTACTGCCTCCTGCTGACATGCAATACACTTGCATCAAAGCATGTTTCTCAAAGTGAAAAAACATGCAATATCAAACAAATATAACACACCCCTAAAAACGGGACTGCGAGTTGGGATCTAACACAGAGCTTCAAGCGAAAACATACGATGAATCAACAGTTATTTACTTTCATGCGGTTTCATGCTGTGCGGCACTTACATTTTATATAAATAAACATTTTCCACTATTGCAGATTTTTTTTTAAGAGTGTGTGTTTATGTATATATGCATGTATGCATATACAGTATATATATATATACACACACATACATACATACGTATATATATATATATACATACGTGTATATATATATATATATATATATATATATATATATATACACACACACACACACATATATATACATATACATATATATATACACTGAATATGAAGAAATTAAAAAATATTATTTTGTATACAGTTATATTAACTTCTTTTAATATGTGATAAATTGAAGATTTCTACTTTACAAATCATATGTTCAAACAATCTGGTATTTATGTGTTTGTAAATTGTATTACCAAAGAATCAATTTCCAATATCAGTGTCATTATGATCATATCATGCATTTTAGAGAACATTCGAAACCTTCCAAAAAAAGGGGGGGGGGTGTAAATTTGAATATGAAGAAAATTTAAAAGTGACAGGCAGCAGAAGAAAAATAATTTAAAGCTCAGAAATTGTATTAATTGTATTTATTTATTTATTTTACACAATGAGTAGTTTTTTATGTTTTTTATTTACTCTTATTTTACAGGATAAATTATAAAAGCTTAAAATATATAGATGCATATTAATTATATTAAAAACAAAAATAATTTATTGTATAAATATTTATAAATATAAAATTATTACAAAACACGTTTTAAAAAAGTAGATTCTTTAAAAAGAATTTTCACATATTCCAGTTTTTTTTTAAAAAAAAAAAAAAAAAAAAAAAAAAACTTTAGGTTAAGGTTAAGGCCAAATTTGGTTATGACAAAAAAAAATAAAATGTGACAGGATAGCACATCTCTGCCAACAGAAGACTAATTTAAAGAATTGTATTATTAGTACATAATGATCTCAGAGTATGTGTCATTACCAAATCAAATTTTAAGTCACAGAGTTTAAGTCATAAACAACTCATTGCTGACTTGCTGTGCTAGGAAGTCAAGGGCTTATCCAACTTTTTCCAATGCTGAACGCCATTCCCATTACACACAATCTAAAAAAAATCAACATTATATCCACTTGAACAAGGCCATGATGAGATCTTATAATTGTTTCAACACAGTTTTTTTAAGATTTTAAGTTGTCTGAAGAGCCCCAATACTCAGGTATATATAAAAGATCTGACACCTCTCATAAAGAATGCTTTGTCAGAGGATTTTGGCAGACAGTTTGGACTTCACAAGTATCACATTCCCCAGACACTGTTGTTGGACCAGCAGTGCACACAAACACTTACTGAACCGAGTTATAGCAGAAACTGATTTCCACCCAAGTCATAATTTCAATCTGCTTACTATGCATTACATTCCTCCCATAAAGGAATGAGACAATAACCTCATTTATCTGTGGGAAGTAAGACGGGTATTGAAATTCTCCCTCTGTGCCAAATCTTCGTAACAGAGCACAAGCAACAACTTTGAACAAACAACTGAGTGCTCTCAATATAGTTGTACCGCCGAACAACAACACCCGATGGGACTTTACTGAACACCTCAGCCCCAATTTCCCAACAATTACACTGAATTTAAAAGAGAACAACTCGTGCTAATGAAGCAGATGGCAGACTGGAGTTATCAGAGTCCCTCAGGCAGATATATGAATGTGATTACATATTACTTCTGATAAGAAACCATGGCCTACAAAGAATGTTTCTCTTGTCCATTTGTTGCTAAATACATTCTTATGTGACTCAGTTTTACTGGCTAAATTCAACCAAAAACCATCCAAATATCTTTCTTAGACTAAATATTAGAAAAGATAACATGTCAGATAGGTACTGTAGGATCAGTCTGAATGTTTTTAAGGTGACGGGTAAATTCACACTGTCAACTGTATGTCAGTTCAAAGATCTAATGCCTTTGATGTGTTTGCAATGTGCAGAGTGAAGAGCCCTTATGATGCAAAGCTATATATCAGAATCACACTCCAGAACCCTGCTGTTGCTGCTGCTGGAGACTAAAGAACTTCACGATCACTCCAGACACATGAGCCGTGAGCGGCACGAACAAGGACTCTCTGCAGACATCTCTACTGCAGTCAGACAAATACACTAAAGACAGATAAATACACAAACTTAAGAACAGTCCAAACCAGCCTTGAGATCTGGCTGTCTCTGTCAAACATAGCCTGAAATTACAGCGCAAATAATTACAGTGCAAATAATTACAGCTCAAATACAGTATTTCCCTGTAGTACAAAACTGTTTCTCATTCTGAACTACAGCAGCAAAATTTGATATATTTAGCCCATCAAAACATGAATAAAGGTTGGATAATAAAGTGACATAAAATAAAACAAATAAAATAATAAAACAATTATTTTAACTGTAAAAAAAAAATACTATATTATTATTATTAAAAATAAACATAATAACAAACATTATTTTTTATTACTATTATTGTTGTTGTTGTCATCAACAACAGTAGCAAAGTTATATTTAATAATACTCAAACTATTGGTATTGCAAAAATATAATTTATAAAATGTTATTATCAATATTATTATTGTACATTATATGTATACACACATACATACACACAATATACTCACACTACTGTGCAAAAGTCTTATGCCATTAGTATTTCCACCAACAAAAAATGGCAGTTATTTCTATCTTTTTTTGTAATGTGTCAGTAGGAATTGTCAATTTACGTTTCCAAACATTCCTTTTGCCATTAATTGTAATAATCCAGTGAGATTTTTTTTGTATTTCAAGGAGTCTGACAACAAGCCAGCACGTCCACACAGAGATCTGACACTCACATCATCCAGTCTGTCTGGAATTTCATGAAGATAACACGAACAAACTGAGACCAGACTAAATCCATAAGAACTGTGGCACATCTCCAAGACACTAAGACACTGTATCTATCTATAAGACAGTATATCACTACAGTGCAACTGTCATATGAAAGCAGTAATCTGCAGATGTCCCTCAAATGGAATGAGGGCCATTTGCCATGAACCCATAGACACTGACTCAAGTGCTGTATCGGACTTCTCCTGAACTGCACAAGACTGTGTAATTTCTGTAAAAAGAACATGGGGTCTCCATGGCGGGGCCATCTGCACATAAAATGATTATGATATACAGTTATATATAACCAAAACATCCCATACATACGTATATATATTATATACATACGTTGATATATATATATTATATAATATATATATCGAACACAACACACAAACATATATATACATATACATATATATATAACACTGACTATGAAGAAATTAAAACAATTATTTTGTATACAGGTATATTAACTTTTTTACTATGTGATAAATTGAAGATTGCTAATTTACACATCATATGTTCAAACAATCTGGTATGTATGTGTTTGTAAATGGTATTACCAAAGAATCAATTTCCAATATCAGTGTCATTATGATCATATCATGCAATTTTAGAGAACATTCGACAAAAACACCTTCCAAAAAAAGGGGGGGGGGGGTGTAAATTTGAATATGAAGAAAATTTAAAAAGTGACAGGCAGCGAAGAAAAATAATTAAAGCTCAGAAATTGTATTTAATTGTATTTATTTATTTATTTTACACAATGAGTAGTTTTTTATGTTTTTTATTTATCTTATTTTACAGGATAAATTATAAAAGCTTAAAATATATAGATGCATATTAATTATATTAAAAACAAAAATAATTTATTGTATAAATATTTATAAATATAAAATTATTACAAAACACGTTTTAAAAAAGTAGATTCTTTAAAAAGAATTTTCACATATTCCAGTTTTTTTCCAAATTTGAAAAAAAAAAAAAAAAAAAAAAACGTTAGGTTAAGGTTAAGGCCAAATTTGGTTATGACAAAAAAAATAAAATGTGACAGGATAGCACATCTCTGCCAACAGAAGACTAATTTAAAGAATTGTATTATTAGTACATAATGATCTCAGAGTATGTGTCATTACCAAATCAAATTTTAAGTCACAGAGTTTAAGTCATAAACAACTCATTGCTGACTTGCTGTGCTAGGAAGTCAAGGGGATTTATCCAACTTTTTCCCAATGCTGAACGCCATTCCCATTACACACCAATCTAAAAAAAAATCAACATTATTCCACTTGAACAAGGCCCATGAGAGATATTATAATTGTTTCAACACAGTTTTTTTAAGATTTTAAGTTGTCTGAAGAGCCCCAATACTCAGGTATATATAAAAGATCTGACACCTCTCATAAAGAAGATGCTTTGTCAGAGGATTTTGGCAGACAGTTGGGACTTCACAAGTATCACATCCCCAGACACGTGTTGTTGGACCAGCCAGTGCACACAAACACTTACTGAACCGAGTTTAGCAGAAACTGATTTCACCCAAGTAATAATTTCAATCTGCTTACTATGCATTACATTCACTCCCATAAAGGAATGAGACAATAACCTCATTTATCTGTGGGAAGTAAGACGGGTATTGAAATTCTCCCTCTGTGCCAAATCTTCGTAACAGAGCACAAGGCAAAAAATTTGAACAAACAACTGAGTGCTCTCAATATAGTTGTCGACCGCCGAACAACACCACCCGATGGGACTTTACTGAACACCTCAGCCCAATTTCCAAACAATTACACTGAATTTAAAAGAGAACAACTCGTGCTAATGGAAGCAAGATGGCAGGACTGGAGTTATCAGAGAGTCCCTCAGGCAGATATATGAATGTGTGATTACAACATTACTTCTGATAAGAAACCATGGCCTACAAAGAATGTTTCTCTTGTCCATTTGTTGCTAAATACATTCTTATGTGACTCAGTTTTACTGGCTAAATTCAACCAAAAACCATCCAAATATCTTTCTTAGACTAAATATTAGAAAAGATAACATGTCAGATAGGTTACTGTAGGTTGGGATCAGTCTGAATGTTTTAAGGTGACGGGTAAATTCACACTGTCAACTGTATGTCAGTTCAAAGATCTAATGCCTTTGATGTGTTTGCAATGTGCAGAGTGAAGAGCCCTTATGATGCAAAGCTATATATCAGAATCACACTCCAGAACCCTGCTGTTGCTGCTGCTGGAGACTAAAGAACTTCACGATCACTCCAGACACATGAGCCGTGAGCGGCACGAACAAGGACTCTCTGCAGACATCTCTACTGCAGTCAGAGAAAGACATGAATGAGGGGTGCTGGACAGCCTTGAGATCTGGCTGTCTCTGTCAAACATAGCCTGAAATTACAGCGCAAATAATTACAGTGCAAATAATTACAGCTCAAATACAGTATTTCCTGTAGTACAAACTGTTGCTCAATCTGAACTACAGCAGCAAAATTTGATATATTTAGCCCATCAAAACATGAATAAAGGTTGGATAATAAAGTGACATAAAATAAAACAAATAAAATAATAAAACAATTATTTTAACTGTAAAAATACTATATACTGATATTTATTATTAAAAATAAACATAATAACAAACATTATTTTATTACTATTATTGTTGTTGTTGTCATCAACAAACAGTAGCATATATATAATAAATAATAAAAAAACTAAAATTATAAAAAAATAAAATTTATATAATATTATTATATATTATATTTTTATAATTAATATATAAAACAAACAAACACACAAAAAACACACACAAACTACTTTTGTGCAAAAGTCTTATGCCATTAGTATTTCCACCAACAAAAAATGGCAGTTATTTCTATCTTTTTTTGTAATGTGTCAGTAGGAATTGTCAATTTACGTTTCCAAACATTCCTTTTGCCATTAATTGTAATAATCCAGTGAGATTTTTGTATTCTCAAGGAGTCTGACAACAGCCAGCACTCCACACAGAGATCTGACCTCACATCATCCAGTCTGTCTGGAATTTCATGAAGAAACAGAACAAACTGAGACAGACTAAATCCATAAGAACTGTGGCAACATCTCCAAGACACTTAAAGACACTGTATCTATCTATAATACAGTATGTCTATCTACAGTGCAACTGTCATATTGAAAGCATGTAATCTGCAGTATGTGCACTCAAATGGAATGAGGGCCATTTGCCATGAACACATAGACACTGACATCAAGTGCTGTATGCGGACGTCTCCTGAAACGCACAAGACTGTGTAGATTTCTGGTAAAAAGAACATGTGGGTCTCCATGGCGATGGCCATCTGCACAGCTTCCAGGGGGCTGCTGCCTTGATGGACTCACGCCCAGATGGAGAAACAGTCCATTCATTCCCAGCTTTAGTAACGTGTGATGTCCTGTGAATGAGACTCCTGACACCTACTCCCGTGTCGCCGTAAACAAACATCCCAAAGATAACTTCAAAATGCCTGTGACGACATGAATGACCTTAAGGAACTGTTAAAGTTGTGAAAATGATGAAATGTAAAATCACTGCCAGACGCAGCCAAATGGAACAAAGAGCTTCCCAAAGAGTCACTTATGAGGTTCCATTTTAGTTATTATGCTACTTTAGAATTACTTTTAGAATTTATTTGCATATTTATGCAGCTCAGTAGGTTTTAGAACAGAGCCAAAGACTTTTGATCCAGATTATGGTCAGAAAAATATGTGTAAATTCCAACCAGCCACTTCCAAGCTGATGTGGCATTATTGATGAACTAAGACATAATGCTAATCCATTAAAGATAAACCAGGAAACACCAACCCTTAAACACAAACCATCAAAATAAAAAAATAAACATAAGAAAAAAAAACATACTAATTTGTTGCACTTGATTTGTTGCACTTGCTCAGACAAGAAACTAGCCAAAACTATTATTTTTGCCAGAAATGAATGATACCGTAAATCATGCAGCTTGTTGAGGAGAGGTGTGCTACTGTATGATTTCCACCGAAAAAAAGCCAAAAAATCTAACAGGCTATTATTGAAGGAATGACCAGACCAGAGTGAGCATCCACATAGTGCCCATCAGCAACACCCGCGCATTATTGGTAACTAAAACTGAAACTATTAAAAAGAGTTTTGTTGTTCGAAAAAGCTGCAATAAAATATTTAAGTTATTTGCCAAGACAAGTTTTTTAAAATAATATATTTAAGTTAAAGTGTAGCTAAAGAACTAAAATAACTGCAAATGACTAAAAACTGAAACCAAAATAAAAATTATATATATATGAACTAAACTGAATATATATGTGTGTGTGTGTGTGTGTGTGTGTAATGTGCATACATACATACTGTTCATTCAGAATTTCTCATGATTTCCACTGTTCAATCAGCATTTATCATGATAGATTTAATATCGTTGAGATTTCATAGGGCATTTTGATTTTACCCTTTGATGTCTGAGCAAAGATGCCATCTGAGGTTTGCTGTTCATCAAGATTTACAGGACTAACCTGACTGTCTGCTTGGATCATAAATGCACACAACATCACTTCTGTGGGCCCCCATAGTCAACAAGGGTGATGACTCACCAGCATAAAAGAGCTTCAAAACCACATAAATATAGCCAAGTACACATCAAATATAGTCAGTGTGGGCATGTTCGTGTCTTCTGAGCAGTCTAACAGAGCGGTCGTTCGTCATGCAGGTAGCATCCAAATTATGTTCCTTTTTGTATTAGCCTTTGTCCACTGAGGCTCTGAGGAATTCACACAGCCCTTTTGCTAAGGCAGACAGGAAGGTAATGCACCTTCACTTCCTCTCCCAGAGTCACAGAAGATAAGAGAGACATATGAGAGAGAGAGGAAGAAGATAATAAGTGTATGGCACCATGATCTTTTTATTAGGACTATCCAAAGTGTCTATATTCAAAGATAGTGTGAATCCTGTGACACAGAGTTTGCAAACTTCTCAAAAGTCTCTCCCGAAAAAGGAGCAAAAATATGACTTTGGAACTTTAAAAGTAAGGCAATAAAGCAGTAAGGTCTGCATCTTGCTGTGCTCAGATATTAAAATGCACCCTGCAAATAGGCCTGCTTAAAGGGGTCATATGATGCGATTTCAATTTTTCCTTTCTCTTTGGAGTGTTACAAGCTCTTGGTGCATAAAGAAGATCTGTAATGTTGCAAAAGACTAAAGACTCAAATCCAAAGAGATATTCTTTATAAAAGTTAAGAGTCGACCACGCCCTCCTAAAACGGCTCATTCTAACACACCCCCATATGTCTACGTCAGTATGTGGGAAGATTTGCATAACACCGCCCAGTTGTTCACACAAAGAAAGGACTTTTATTCTCGCTGTTGCCGCCGCTGCCATGTTGAGGAGTCGCTGTGTATTTTGTTGTGAAAGCGAAGCTACTTTGTTTGGCCTTCCAAAAGAGGACACGACTAGAAATCACTGGTTAAGTTGTATTTACAACACTGTTCTGGAACAGTTCAACCCAAATATTCAGATGTGTGCAGCGCATTTTACGGAGGAAAAGGACTGTTTCCTGAACCAGTAGCCTACAATGCTTCTGTGCACAAAGGCTATTTCTATAAAGTGGGGCAATTCGAACTTTGCAAGGACAGTCTGGCGCTTCTGACTCACAGACTGTAAGTACGTTTACATATTTAAAGAATTTGCCAATGATGATTCAAGCGCGATTTTTGAACAGTGTAGAGTAGCGCTTCTTGTTTGTCGTTTCTCTAATCACAAATGCAGACATGGTTTTATGTTTACGCAGCACGATATGCAATGCAACACATAAAAAGACAGTATAAGTCATTATAATCAGTAATTATATCCCCACTGGATGCAACAAATGCCTCGTTTGTAATGAGTTTTATTGGTTTTGTCTCGTCGTACCCGGGAGATGGCATCACAGTATGGTAAGGACATTTCCGTCACCTGCTTGAGGCATTCAGCCAATCACAATGCACTGGATAGCTGGCCAATCAGCGTACACCTCGCTTTTCAGAACGATGAGCTTTGTAAGAATCAACGCATTTCAGAAAGGCGGGGCATAAAGGAGCATGTACATTATGTGGAAAATAATGTGTTTTTTGAACCTTAAACTGCATAAACACATTGCATTACACCAAATACACAACATAATGTTCTTTTTAGCAATGTTGTATGACCCCTTTAATAATGCATATATATATACATATAGATATGCAGACAATATATATCTGATATGTATATATTAACAATTATGATATATGAAATTTGTAAGTTTTCATTAAAAAAAACCCTTTGGAAATAAAAGTCTAAATCTAAATCCAATTATCAATGCAGTATTTTGCAATGCAGGCTTTAATGAAGCAACACAAAGCAACAGACACTGTTAGACATTTATCGTAAGTGCGTAAGTTCCATACGCAGTGATACAATCACAAACAGTAAATCTCACTGATTAATAAGTACTTTAAAGCTACACTTTATGGTTTGGGTTCTGTTTTATGAGGATTTATGACAGATTTTCGTAATTACTTCATAATATTAAAAGAAATTCTGCTGCATGTGGCTGCATTGTTAAACAGGTCTTAGGTCTGTCAAGAGGAATGAGCCCATGGGAGGAAACCCCTCACAAACATGATGTGTTTTATCCTGTGAACTGCACAGTAAATAAAACTACCAGCTTTATTTCAGTGATTGGAGACATTGTGCCTCATTTCTGATGTGCTGTTTGCCGGCAAGTGGCAAAACTGGGGCAACATTAATTTTAAATGCTTCCTGTGAAGTACAAAAGCTGTGCGCTCAAAACACGGGGAGTGAAATCATCCCTTCAAGCCATCTGGAGCAAAAAATAAGACATGTTTTTGGTAATAAACAGATTCCCAGTGCCTGCAATTGATATAAGACTATTCGGCCCTTCCGCAACAGCCCTATCTGTCAACCCAGCCGAGGAGAAACAGAGAACAATCCCTGATTGTTCAGAAAATGTCAGCTTTTCATCAACACTAAATCCTCCGTGTTGCGGAGGGCATGGACAAGGCACGCACGAGAGATAGGCGCACACATGCCTGGGGTCCTCCCAGAGGTCTGTGGCTTTATGCGAGCTGCTCGCTCTCCACTGCTCAGTGCCTGCTGTTCTGTGAGATCAGAGATGCAGTCGGTGGGGAGGAAAGCGGAAGACACGGAGCATTAACTTCACTTAAGCTTCAGTCCCACACCATAAATATCTTCTCAGTATTGGAATTTAGTTCAATGACCACCTGAGATTTATGAAGGACATTCCACCACTTAAAATAATACAAATGATATAGATAGATAGAGAGATAGTAGGGCTGCACGATAATGGTTAAACTGATAATCACAATTATTTTGATTAAAATTATAATCACGGTTATTAATAACGATTATTCCATCCTGGTGGGGAGAAAACTGCTAAAACCAGCCTAAACTTTGCTGGTTTAAGCTGGAAGTAGCTGGTTTTAGCTGGTCTCCCAGGCTGACCAGCTAAGGAAGTGGTCAAAACCCCTCTAAAACCAGCCTGCTGACCAGCTTTGACCAGCAAAGACCAGGCTGGAACAGCTTAGGCTGGTTTTAGCCAATTTTTTTTCTTTTTTCAGCAGGGAAATGCAAAACATTTCACGTGTCCTTTAACCAACCTCCACTGACTATACACTGACTTCATTTAACTAACTATGATGATACAAAACTCATGGTTTTGGTAAGTGTTTTGTAATCTGTATTCACATTAGATTTTCTAAGTGACAATCTGTTCACAAATGAGAAAAAGCCACTCAGATCGGACAGTAAATTTGCTCAAAGGTTGTTTAATACACACTGAAAACTAACATTGCTATGCCAATTTCAACACGAAAACTGGTAAAAACTTTAGAAACTCTTAATATAAATTCCAACAATTGTGTTGTCACAGGTAGGAAAAGCACATTTATTCCTCAAACACAATAGATCCATTATTGAAACTCGGTGAAAGTTTGATCATGGCACATTTGGTAACACAAACAGTACAAATGGCTTGTGAGAAAACACACATTGGCTGTATGACACTTTCATGTGAGCAGAATATCGCTGTGGAGAGATCACTAAACTCCAGCACATGTGTGTTTTCATATCATCAGCGCTTCCGCCATTAGTGCGCGCGCACAGGGTTGCCAGATTGCACAAATTAAATAAAACACCGGCCAGAAAGTGTATCCTTAAAGGAGAAAAGATCTGTTTTGGGGCTTAAAGATCTTCACATCTAGCAACCACAAACATGAACGCTAGGAAAGACTTGTTAGCAATGCAAGATAACGCAAAGGCCAAATTAAAAACATGTTTCAGGATAAATAACGAGCCGGCCAATATCGTGATGATTATTTTTAATTAATCGAGAAAGTTTGATATTGTTATCGAGATTAAAATACGATTAATCGTGCAGCCCTAATAGATAGATAGATAGACAGATAGACAGATAGACAGATAGACAGATAGACAGATAGATAGATAGATAGATAGATAGATAGATAGATAGATAGATAGATAGATAGATAATTTTATAAATAATACTCATTAAGGTTTAACAGGTGTAACTGTACAGACATTTTAGCTCCAGGGAAATTATTTATTATTTCAGAACTAATTTGATCGATTTCAGAAATCTTTTAGTACGTCTAAGGAATAAAAAGTGTAATTCCATTGCCAAATGATGAGATAATTCAAATAAAAAATTAAATGGAATAAAACATAAAAAAGCAAAAACCCACCGGATGCAAGGTATATTTTTTTTATAATTTCGTAGAAGCATAGTTAAAAACCTTGCTGCATTTTTAATGAAAAAAAAGTAAATCTGCATCTAGCTCCTACCAAATGAATTTGAATGCACCTGATGTTGTACTTACAACTTATTTAAACTCGTAAATACAAACTTTCCAGGAGGACAGTTCATTCCAAACCCTGCATGAGAACATACAGTATAGGCATTATTCAGAATTAGTGAGTGTCATACTGTATGAGGTGCTCACTGAATTTTTATTATTTCCACCCAAATTTATCTACTGATGTCATGAAAAGAAAAAAAAAATGAAACACCACATTCACTGGAGAGTGAGATCACTGAATATAGAGAACAAGTACAGATGTCAACAATAATTACTAATGAGCCTAGTAATTTCAATCCAAGGATTTGTGCTTTAAACACCTTTCCAACTTGTCTATTTCTGAAATACCTTTCCCTCCCCCCATCTATTATAATTTTTATTTTAAATGCACTGCAGCTATCACTGCATGAATCACTATTATAGCATCATTATTATATATCATTATGAGTCACAAAGACTTCATGTAATGTATTACACGTTGTGTGCAATGTTAAAAGCAGAGCAGATGCTGCTAAAATTTCCCTTAAAAATTAAGCCCAACCAGTCAGGATAGCAATGCATTGTTACTCAAGGGTGCAACAGATGAGGTTTGAATCTGGCTTACTCATGATAAGCTTCATGTATGTGTTGCTATCAAAAAAGAATTTTCGGATTAGCTATGTAATATTTCCAGTTTCTAAAGGAAAATATGTATTTGCTGAAGCAACAGTCCTGTGTGTATCAGAACTCTACACACAATGCCAGAGGACTGTGACTAATGCTTTGGACACAGTTACACTTTGTGCCTGACGTTAACAGGACTCACTAGATATGCATGAAAACCACAACTCTCACATTAACCATCGAATTTCACCATGAAATCAGCAGATTTAATTTAGCCGAACAGCTGTTTCACTTCCAAACCCCTGGATAGCCATTATTGCCTTGACTGCTTCTGTAGTCTTGTGTATCGACTGCCCATAAGGTCACATTCGCATGGTCTGCTATCTGCACTTGTCCATGACTGGAATTGTTTGGAATATAGCTTCGGAGAAGAGTTTAAAAGGTGAGCTTGTTACTTTGCGTCTTCCCAAAAGTTTGGTTTTAAATTAACCTATTAATAATGTTAATGGAATACAGCACATGACTAGTTCAGGTAAATGTTAACACTTTAGCACCTGGGTCATAGCTAATAGTTAATGGAATGATTGTCAGGGAAAATCAGTCATTAATGATTAGTCTGTGCTCCTTTCTGTTTAAGGATAAAATTATTCCCAACACAAGGAATAATTATTTTTTTTCTTACACTCACCAAGGCTGTATTTACTGTATTTCTTATGTGAAATATTATTACAATTTAAAATAACAGTTTCTATTTGTATATGTTTTAAGATGTAATTTATTCCTGTGATGGTAAAGCTGAATTTTCAGCATCATTACTCCAGTCTTCAGTGTCACTTGGTCCTATAGAAATCATTCTAATATGCTTATTTGGTACTTAAAAAAACATTTATTATTATTAACAATGTTAAAAACAGTTGTGCTGCTTAATATTTTTGTGGAAACTGTGACTCACTTTTTTCTAAATTATTTGATGAACAAGTTTAAAAGACAATTTATTTTAAATAATAATTATTTTTAAATAATAATGTATTATAAATAATATTTTTTTATTTTAAATAATTTTATGTAATTTTAAAACTTTATAAATGTCTTAACTGTCATTTTTTATAAATTTTATGTGTGCTTGCTGAACTAAAGTATTAATTTCTTTAAAAAAATAAAAATAAAAAATAACAGTGTATATGTATAAAATATGGAATTGCAAACATTTTATTTAAATTTTCTTTTCAAATAGGTTTACTGAACACTGTTACTGGTTAGACAGACAGATAGTCCTGCCCCAAGACTCACATCATTGGTTGAGTCTGTGTTTCTGTGTCAGACTGGTCAGAATATACAAACTGTTTTTGTTTTTGTTTGTGTTTGTGTTTGTGTGTGTGTTTATTTTTGTGACATATCAGGACACAACTTTGTATAATGACATGGGTATGACACAGGTATTACAAGGAGAGGGTGACTTATGAGGACATAACCCATGTCCCCATTTTTCGAAACGCTTATAAACCATACAGTATTAGTTTTTTTGAGAAAGTAAAAATGCACAAAGTTTCCTGTAAGAGGTAGGGTTAGGTGTATCTTAAAATTAAAAAAAAATAAAAAACAAATTCTGCCTGCAAGCCTTATTAATTATTACTTATCAAAGCAGAGATATGTTGAGAACAGATTCATAACATTGAAAGGTGTGTGTGTGTGTGTGTGTGTGTGTGTGTGTGTGTGTGTGTGTGTGTGTGTGTGTGTGTATCAGGGAAATCAATCTGAATGGCTTACTTATAGCCTCTGAATATTAAACTGACACTAGAGAAAGTATAACATAATATATATATATATATATATATATATATATATATATATATATATATATACACATATACACACACACACACACACACACACACACTTCAGTTTTAATATTGTCTAACATTATGCTAATATAATTAGCAACTAAAAACTGACAAAAAATGTAATTATTAACTGTGATATTAAGTTGAATACTGAAAAGAAAATAAACATGGATTCATACGCTATTAGCAAAGTCAGATAAACAACTCTTTAAATCTTATGAATGCCTGGTGAATGTTTTGACTAAGATTTTCATGCCTACCCCAGGTATTCAGTCTTTATCTGCAGCCAGGGGAGCTGCTAATCCATGCAAATGTACAGCACAGTGGGGCGACAGGAACAAACCTAGAACCTCATTTCCAGCGTTCTTACAGTAAGCATGTCTGACCTCTAAAAAATTAGCTGCTCTGGCCAATTCCACACCGCCTGCTTATGAATTTGGGTGTTAAAACCTATATATAGCAGTCATAGCAAATGCAGGTCAACACTTTATCAGAATCTGGTGGCTCGCAGTACTGCAGGTAGCAATATCAAGAACTTGCAGAACAGAGAGAAAAATTTGTCCCAAGTGAGGCACAAACTCACAACGGCAGAAATACAGTAAGTCTGAAAGGGAATTGCTTAGCAGTTGCTAAGGTGTTCTGGGCAGTTGCTAGCACTTCTTGGTTGCTTATATATATATATATATATTATATATATATATATATATATATATATATATATATATATATATATATATATATATATATATATTATGACCCACATCACTCCTTCAATTGGATTTCCCAGTTTTGTCTACTATTCTAAAAAAAAATTGGTGTACAAACAGTTATTTTCACTAAGAAATTGCTAGTAAATTTCACAAATAATTACAAAGAAACATCAAGTAATGCATCGAATTAAATGTCAAATTCTGAAGTATTGAAATTGTATTTTTTTTCTTGTACTCCAATAATTAAAAAAAAGTTACATTATGAAAATTGCATGTCTGATTATAAAAGATTAAGATGTGGTCATATTTACTATTTGGCTAATTTTCATGGGCAAAATATTTCCATACACAGATTTGCTGCATTGACCAACAAAAAGCTAATTAGTTTGAAAGATTTGACTAATGTGACCACACCTTTAGCTCCAAAATGTAAGATATTATTTGTGTGCATAACACAAATGGTGTGAGTTATGTGGTAAAGTTTAATACTTATGATTAGTGGTTTAAGCAATAGTAAGTGGTAGTAGTGGTCATATTTAGTGTTGCTGGGCATAATTTCAGTCATTTCAATATGAATTTCTTTTGAGGGCGAATGATTTATGCACACAAATTCGCCATGTTGACCAATAGAAAGCTGTTTTGTTTGAAAGTGACCTCTGAGTGACTTCAGTACCTCATACATTTGACAAGGGTCCTTTTTGGCAGCAAAATTTTGCTGAGATTTTACTAATGTGTCCACACCTTTAGCTGCTAAATTAAAGATATTATTTGTGTGCATATCACAAACACTGTGAGTTACACAAAGTGCAATACTTACTATTAATGGTTTACACTACACTAAACTAATATTTTACAAATAATTAAGAAATGGCAAATAACACATTGAATAAAACATGATTTTTTTTTCAAGTACTGAAACAGTATTTTCCTGTAAAACATACTCCAGTAATATTTTGTTCACAGTTTAATAAAATAATAATAATAATAATTTTCTTATAGCGTACAACAGGGTCTGCAAACTTTGACCCAGCACTGAGAGTAAGTGCTCATATATGCCATATTTCTTTTAATCAACAAATGAAAGATGTCTCCACAATAGCAAGGTCAAGTTGGATGTCATCGCTTCCAGCCCTTTGATTAATACGGCAGACGTGCAGCAGATCCACTCGATATTTATCAATGTACATTCAAAGATTGGAAGTCTGCTATACGACAAATGAAAAACATTCTGTAGTTCATCTACCCAGTCCGCATTATTTTTATGCCATTTATTTGTATTCTGCTAACATATGACTCTTGACTAAAGTAAATCCTGATGGATATAAAGCAGCAGTGGTTTTTGAAGAGAGCACAATTACAGCAAAAAAAGCTTTCTGTTCACATTAACCTAATTTAACCATTTTCAAGCAATAAAAGCCACCTACAGGGTGAAACATTTCCACTTTATCTGTATAACTGCTTTCATTTCAGACTTCGCAGCAGAGGGAGATTAACGACAGACTTGTTCTTAATTAGCCCAGATAAGGCACATTGTCAAGACTCAGTCTTGTAGCACACGACTGAGAACATGGAAGATCTGTCTCTAAAGCTGAAGGTTCCCGTGTTCACTTCTGCGGAAATGACGGATATTTGTTGTCGATTAGGCCTCTGAAAATCTTTGTATAGGAATCAGACTGTTGAAGGGAATTAGAAGCAGTAACATTAACCTCAGAGACCATTATTGATCATCATTTAAAAAAAAAAAAAAAAAAAAACTGCCTTATCAACAACGTTCCACAATCATTTAAAGGCGTTGTTCACCCAAAAATTACAATTCTGTCATGATTTGCTCACCCTCATGTCCTTCCAAACCAGTATGACTTTCATATTTCTGCGGCAGGAGAACATGACAGAAGATATTCTGAGAAATGTCTATGCTGTTTTGTTCACACAATAGAAGTCACTGGTCACCAAAATTGTTTGATTACTGACATTCTTCAAAATATCTTCTTTTGCGTTCCACAGAATCATACAGACATACAGGTATGGGATGTCATTCTTGCGTGAGTAAAAATGACAGAATTGTAATTTTTGAGTGAAGCAACATTAAATAGTCAATTACATACTGTACGTATGTGGTATATTTCAAATCACCTGAAGCCATACAGCTTTGTGGGAGGAAAAGACTAAAATTGGAGTTCATGGGTTCTTGTCACCACGTCAAACCTGTGCTAAATGAGCCATTTTTTTATTTGAGAGCTGCACACTGAGTTGAATCATTCACTCTTACGAATGATTTGAAGTATAAAATGACAATAAATTGCTGCTGAATGGAAGAATACTGTATGAAGACTGCTTTTGTGTTTCACAGATAAAAAATAACAGCATGTGAGTTTGGAATGACATGAGGGTGAGTAAATAATGACAATTTATATTTTTGGCTGAACTATCCCTTTATCTCTAATGAACACATTCTCTATGTTCCCTGTTCACTATCCCTATGAAAACTTCAGAGCGATTCTATTGGCCAAATCCCAAGTTCATTTGAAGATTTCATGAGCTTTCACTTCAAAGTGTTTCTGAGCATGTTATCCAAATAACCTTTCAAGGCAAGACCATGTACTATGGACCCCCAGAGCGGCCACTAACCACAGTTCAGTTATACAGCGACTCTCTCTCCTGCCCCTGGGTAGGAGATAATGTAATCTAGATGTTTCTAGATACAAAAACCATCCGTTTCCATCCATGAGCCTTCCCCGATAAAATATTGTATTTAAATTTAGTAGCAAATTAAAGTAGCAATGCAAAAATTTCTGAGGTATTCTAGGAGAGGTGGAAATTGTTTATAATGCTTTTGCTGAATACACAGGAAGAACCAATTCATAATAAAGCAGAAATATAATCTACACATCAAAGAAACTGAATATAGCATCCATCTCTAAGAGACAAACAAGGCCTTCTGGAAGCAGACAATGCTCTGTACTCATTTGTCTTTCTGCTCCATTTATTGTTCAACTCTTTTTCCTTACAAAAAACAAAGATTACACTGGACACAATGCATTTAAGGAACCCAATGTTCCTATTTTTCATCAGCCATTTACTGTTTGTACATTGGATAGTCAGTACAGTACCATCTATGCATAAGCACGGCGCAATTATCAATGTAAACAGAATGGAGAATGTCTTTGTGTTTTGTCCATACAATGAAAGTCAGTGGGGTCCACTGTTGTTTGACTTTCAATCCATAGATGAAAATAGCTTCTGGAATGACATTAGTGTGACTGAATCATGACAGAATTTTTTTCAGATCACTGTTTCAACAACATATCACCTAGGGTGGTTACTGTTAACGAAAACTAACTAAAAATATTTTTTTGTTAATGGAAATAAAGATGAAATGAAGAAAAAAAAATTAAAATTAGAAATGTTGCTTTGACAACTAACTGGAAATGGAATTGAAATACTAAAATTACTAAAAATAAAACTGAAATAAAATTAAGTTAATTAGAAATATTTTAACAAATAATAATAAAAATGACAAGCACATGACAAAATTACAAAATAACTTAATGTAAACTGAAAATATATCAATAAAAGCTAATTTAAAATATTAATAGTATATAAATAATAATAAAATAACAATGATTGCTAAATGCTAAAAACAACTCAGAACACCACAACGAACACGTAGCAAAACCCCGGGAACACCCACAACACATCATGCCAGTGTGTTTTGCATGGGCATCTCTCATCTCTCTTTTTAAAGTAAAAACAAAAATAAAAATTCTATATATATATATATATATATATATATATATATAAGAATATATAGATATATATATATATATTAGTATAACCAATATAATGTATATACTATAAACTTGAAGTTGTTTTCTTTAAATATGTGGATTTATAATTTATAAACCATACTTTGAAAACTACACTCAAAGGAGAAGATCAGATAAATGAAAAAAAAAATCTAGGCTTTTTTATTTAATAAAAATATAGAATCCTACTGGCTTGGTTTGCAGAATTATACAAAAAGCATTTTTAGATCCAGCTTTGAAAAGAGTCTCTTTTGCAGTTTGTTCAAATCCTTGACAGAGCTTCTAAATTGTTAATGCTCTCTGTTTCCTACTAGTCACTGTTTCACCACACACAGGTCTGAGTTTTAACTCAAACAGCTCAAGTGTAACAAATAGCAGCATCCTTGGAGAGAGAAAATAAGGGGGGAGGGGGTGGAATTGATATTGGGTTTGAATTTAACATCAGGTGCCTAGTTCTGTTAGATCGAGTCCGGCTTGCAAGCTCTTCCTAGGTGTCCTACCTGGAAGACTGATGGCCCTATTCCTGTTCCTGCTCGAACACATCATCCTGTCCAACTCAGAGATCTCCTTGACACATCGCACTTCCGGAGTAACAGAATTGCTTTGTCAGAGTCTCTACAAATCGTGTACACAAGATTTAAAGTGTGCTGAAAGTACAATTTGACAAACAAGGTGTAACTTCCCACCATTTGATTCTTTTGGATCAGATTTAATGATACGATAAAGTCGAGTGAGTTTGTTGCCTCGGTCAAAACGACCAAAGTAAATCTAGCGGGATCAATTCCATTACACATCTCCAAATCATTCCACACTAGAGACTCCAGCGATCAATTCTTAAACGAGACATCAAAGCAACCACACTGCTGTTCTTCTCATACACCGTGTTTCTGAGACCAGTGTTAACACAATGATAGGATGACTGTAACTATGAATCATGGTACAAAATTTGAGTTATGTGTACTTCTCAAAAATGTCTCGCTTTGACAGTCACATTTTGAGTTGTGAATGAGTTGTGAAAGGTGAGATTTGCCTCGTGAGCTGTTCTTCTCACTTCACAGTTACTCAAGAGACGTCAGGGTTGTATCGAGAGTATCGAAAGTCCCTCAGAGTAACAGGACGATGTCTTTGCCCTGACATGCCGAGGGCTGCAACATGTCTCGTCTGCCCGGTCTGATGTCATCGCTCCCGGCTGTGACAGAACAGCCCGTAATTAATCTCTGGAGTAGGAACAATGAGACTGCAAATATCAAGGTTCATATATTTGCCACACCGGAGAGATGGGCCCCTGGATTGCTCAGGTGACATTTCTAACACAATGAGAAAGGGGTTGAATATATCATGAACTTGGATAAAACCGAGGACCAAGACATTTAGTCAGCTTTTCATTATGCTGATTTAACAGTCAAACGTACTTTGGCATCAAATTGACACTACAATAAAAAAAGACTTGGTAGCAAGGCTTAGAGTGTGTTGCAGAAAATGTTTAAAGCTTCTTAACCTTTGGTCACATAATGAAGCATCCCTTTTGTCTTGGCGATGTATTAATGTAAAAACTAATCAGTCCAAAAGAAAATCAGAAATATTGAATCATTACACCTAGCAGTTTAAATGCAGCCAGTTCTATGTATGGATGCCTGTTTCCAAGTAAAAACAAAATTAAAAATGTTATTGCTACTCTTTATCTCACAATTATGACTTTCATTCTCACAATTCCAAGTTTATATCTCACAATTTGACTTTTTTTTCTCTCAAAACTGCAAGTGCATAACACACTTTGACTTTATTTCTAGCTATTTTGAGTTAAAATACATCAATTTTGAGTTTTCATCTTGCAATTCTGACATTGTTCTCTGAATTTCAGGTTTATATCTCGCAATTTTGAGTTAACATCTTACAAATCTGACAATTCTCTCAGAATCATGAGTTAACACAAAAGTCTGCCTTGATTTCTAGCAATTCCATGTTTCTCTTGCAATTTTGAGTTAACATCTCACAATTCTGACTTTTCTTCACAAAATTGTGAGTTTACAACACAGTTCTGACATTATTTCCAGCTATTCTGAGTTAATTGCTTCATCTAGCAATTCTGAATACTTCCTCAGAATTCCAAGTTTACATCTTGCCATTTTAAGTTAAGATCTCACAGTTTTGACCTGATTTCTAGCAATTCCATGTTCATATCTTGCAAACAACTCACAATTCTGACTTTTTTTCTGAGTTCTGAGTTTATACTGTATCTCTTTCAGGAGGTGCCTAATTTAATGGACAAAAGGATCTGTTTGTAGCACAAAATGCATATTTTGTTTAAGAAATGTTTTGCTATATTCCATTTTGTATTTATATTAATGCATAAAATCACAAGTGTCTACATATTAGTTTTTGCAGTGTTTTCAAGAATAATTAAATTGTCACTGATTTTGGTATTGACCTTTGACATTTTGTTCTTGCAACAACCCAACATGCAAGTACTTGATAAAACACAAAAAAGGTACTCTCTCTGACTGATAAACACTGTTTATGAAAATACATGTTGTAAATGGTGGCTGAAGAACCCTTAGCAAACGGTGGCTGTCAAATCAGAAATGCACCCTGGTGTGCCATAAACAGCAGCACCTGTGAGCTCAGGAACAGACCTGTTGTCTAAATGCTGTCAGCATCGCCTCCTTGACTCACCGTGCACTGCTGTTGTGCGAGACAGACAACAGTCACAAAAGAACCACCTGATCCTGAGTTTTTCTATGCTGGATGAGCCTCTGGTTTCTTAATTCATATTCCTCAGGTCAGAACATCAAACTAAAAACATCGGTATTTGTCAAATCAATCAAGTTGACTGAAAAATCCCACCTAAGAGGCTAAATATCATAATACGATTAGGTCAGTGCTGTTTGTCTGACATCTCATTACTCAGGTTATTAAGAATCACAAGTACAAAACATTCGCAATACCAGAGTTAAAGAATAAGTAATGTTTGACCAAACACCTTGGTTCAGGACTTGTGTGTTCCACGAAAGCATATTTTAACACATTCTCAGCAAATACACTATTAACGTAAGACTAAAGTGCATTAGCTAAACAAGCATGCCTGTTTTTACAGTCAAAGACTAAACATAATCAAATCAAACGATTGTCAGTGTGCAACACAACAAGAAAAATGTCACAAAACACTTGCACTGACACACAAGGACAAACTTTCATTGCCACTGCATCTTAAATGCATAGTGCTTTCAGACTAACATTGTATGCTGTGATATATGAATATATATAAGCCTATTTATTTCCCAGATGCTCCATACATAGCATATATAATTTTTAATGGAAATAATGTTGATTATGACTTTAACACTGAGAACAAAAAAAAGTTATATTCTGGGATGGCATGTACTAATAAAGAAGTGAGAGAAAGAAGGACATTTTTAGGCCTGGATGCTCCTCTAAATATTGTCATTTTGAATAAAGTGGGACAAATTATACATTTAAATCTTACCCATAAATATTTTGTTTACAAAGTTAGTCACATGTCTTTTTTAACACATTAAACTTTATCATTTTGATTAATCAATTTCAAATAGCTACACTAGAAAAAAATTAAAAATAAACACATAAATAATTATGTTGTTTATCTACACAGTAGATGTCTAGAAAAATATGTGAACATCCTTAAAACAATTGTTTGTTTGTTTGTTTGTTTGTTTTCCACCACAACCAGATTGTTTTTAACAAAAGTCTAACAGTTTAGTCAGTTTGTCTTGATTCTAAGGAGGTTTATACATAATTATTTTTTTCAGTGTAGGACTGTTGCACAGGTTGCATATTAACTACAGAAAGACACCTGTTTGGTTGCTGTTAATAAGCATGACAGACACATGACTGTAATGAGCACATAAGCACATACAGCCTAATATTCACAACCTGTGATATAATATCACAACATCATTCACTCATGGGGTTCATGCAGTGTTCATCAAAACCAAAAGAACTGCCTCTCTAGAATCCACTGGATCATTCAAAGCGCCCCAAAAATGCTGTCTAGCTGTGAGGTCAGTGGGTTTTGAAACCCAGCCACAAGAAGTGCCACTTACCAGATTCAACACTGTTTCCACTATATCTCTATTGCTGACCTCGCCGACTTGAATGAGACCGATGAGGACTGCGAATTTCGTCTTGATATTCCGAATCGGAACCGAGGGGTTTAACACCCCGGCCGGCAGCACCATCGATCCGGAGCAAGACATCATCATCATCATGTCACCGGAACCGGAGCCCGCGGCAGCGGCAGCGGCGGCTCCGTGCTGCCTGTGGCCGGGAGGAGGTGCTCTGTCGCCCGGCGTGGCCACCGGCTGAACGCTCGCCATATCTTATCAGCCGCGGTGTTTAAAAACAGCACTGTATCATCAAGAACAGGATGTGTTTTAGTCAAATCAAGTTCGATGAGATATCTACAGCCACTTTAAGGGGAAACAAATCTCCGATAGTGATTTAATTAATATCCACCGGCTGTGCAGTAAGAGTCCAAACGCATGTGGCAGATTCACAGTATATACTACAGGACTACAGATGCTCCGCGCACTGTACCTGAGCTCTTGCTTCGCTCTCTGATTTGTGTTGTTCAGTGATGTAGTATGTGGGTTTGCATTACCCAGCTGGGTGTACCGATGAAATGTTTCTCATGCTGGGAAAACGCCCTCTATGTGCAGTAGACTACCGTAGGCTGCAGTGTGCGTCCTGTCTGCGCCTCCATGGCTCGAAGGATAGATATGGATCCCTACCGATCAAACAGGTAAATATGGGAAGCTAGAAGGAAGCAGATTTTTAGACGGCGCAGCAGTCAACATGAGACAGTTATCTCATCTAGAATAGGCATAGATTTTTTTTTTCTAGATAGATATAGCCTAGACAGACAGATAGACAGCTTAACTACTAGACTTAGCTACTATCTCGTTTTGAGGAAACAGTGCGCACGATATGTGTTAAATAAAATAAATAAATAAATGAATACATAAATAACTTAGACTCTGGCTCCTTATTTCAGAACACCACCGCACACAACTGATATAAAGTTGTAAATATCTAATAATTGCTAAAACTCCGGTCTTTGATGCTGTATCAATCTGCTCATCAGTGTAACTGAAGTACTTTCATGTCTCTCCTAGACTACTTAAAAAATTGTTAGGCTACCATAAATAAATCAATAAATAAATAAGGAAAAAAGAAAAGTAGTTTAAAATATTTCATAATTACTAAAATTTATTTTAAAATCATTTACATTTATCATTATGGCAATGCTATATAAATCTGCTCATACTCATAACTGATGCCAGCGTCTGTGGACGATAGATAGATAGATAGATAGATAGATAGATAGATAGATAGATAGATAGATAGATAGATAGATAGATAGATAGATAGATAGATAGATAGATAGATAGATAGATTTTAGATTTACTATATGGTCATTATCAAAAAATATTTAGGCCTAAAGTTATCTAGCTAAATATTTACTGTCATGTCTTCTTCGCATCTGTGTCCTGCTTTTCTCTAATAACAGAGGCATCTTATAGATTTATTCTGTGGTCAGCAGAAAACCACACCATGAGGTTTTATCTCTGAAGAGGGTAAACGTGTGATATAGTTATCCGCGTCCATCTGTAATGCTGTCAGATGTTTAGAAATCCATGTACATTGGTTTACAGCAACAAAATGTTGTTCATATGTTTTAATCAATGCACTAAATTATTATTTAAACATGCATTAAAAAATTATATTTGTTTGTTTGTTTGTTTGTGGCTTTGTTGTCACTAATTTTAACATCAAAACAAATTCTGCGTTAAAGCATTTAAATATCAAAGCACAGTAAACAAGCTATCTGTAGAAACTGAACAGCATTTGAAGCTTTTTTATATATTTAGCAATCAAACTGGCAGTCATTGAGAGGAAGGAAAAGTTTTTTATAGATAAACACTGACATCTAGTGAATAACAGAAGTGCTTCACCAGTTTCAGTACTGCAGGTTTATTAAGCAAATGCTGGTAGGGAGAGAAAAAATAAATAAATAAATAAATAAATAAGCACTCTTTATTTTATTGTCATTGAGTTACACTACCACTTTTTAATGCTTTTGAAAAATGTATATTATGTTGTCATTAAGTGTCACATGATCCTTCAGAAATCATTCTAATGTGCTGATTTGGTGCTCAGGAAACTTTTCTTATTATTATTGATTAAAATCAGTTGTGTTGCTAAATATTTTTGTGGAAACAATTTCTTCATGAATTGATTAATAGAAAGCTCAGAAGAACAGCATTTAAAATGGTATTTTCAAAATAGTGTTTATTACAATATTTATGAATGTCTTTATTGCCACTTTTGAGCAATTTAATGCATCCTTGAAGGTATTAAGTTTCTTTAAAATAATAAAACATAATTATAATAATAATAAATCTTACTGACTACAAACTTTTGACCAGGTAGTGTATGATTTTGATTATAGTTATTGTATTATTGTTATGAAAAACAGATATATCAGTAATTATGTAGGTGATAGGAATAAATTAATCATCAAACAGACAGCAAACAATTTAATATTAATTAATTTACATAGTTTAATTAAAAATCATTGTCTTTTTGTCATTAATGTAACCCAGTACTATAAAAGCAGGTCTGAGAAATCAAACCCAAGTCATTTTGTCAATCCTTTAAAACAAGCAAGTAAAAATTCCACATTATTACACCCATTCATGGACAAACAGAGTAACTTTTTGTACCATATGAATTAAACTGATATCTGTGCAAAAGGAGATATCAGACACATGTATACATAATATTTGTACTACATGAGAATTTAAATATATATACTGTATAGTCTATACAAGATCTGTGTGTAGATGCACACAAATACAAACAAACACATAAATGGACATGCAGTGCATGCATGTGCAAATATAGATTTCTTTTTTAATTAAATAAAATATATGCTTCCCAGAAGCACTTAAGAGCTTAGGTGACCTATACATTGTATAAGATCATATAAAAGAATAAAATAATTAATTACAATACAAATAACAATAGTTATAATAAGATAATATTAAAAATGGACAAGCTAAAGGTACATTGGTAAGTTGACGAACATTCCCATTTGGGTTTATTACCCAGACCAGGCAACTCTGCCCACTGTGCAAAAGGGCAGAAATTTCTCAGGGTTTATAGAGTCACAGAACTGAGATTTCTGTTTCCAGAATGATAACGGCTCAGATTTTTGTTTCTGGACCCTCTGTGTGGATTGGCTGGAAGGAATTGCGAATACGAGCAGCTTCAGCGGCACGAAGGTGTCCAAATGCTTTGTTATACCAGTCCGGGGTTCTCCCCCTGAAAAAAAAAAAGTGCAGGACATGACCACACTGACGTGTATGGATTTCTGTGAACAATGCGGTTACAGTCTGAGAATTCTATTTGTGTGTATGAGTGGGTCAGTCAGCTATATTTACTCACTTCAGGTCCACTCTGCAGATGTGGGTGAGTCTGGACTTGCCAGAGCCACAGGGCTCCAGTAAGTAATTGGATTCCATCACTATACCTCTGATGCCCCCTTTAGGCAGACAGTCCTCATGCTCAATAGACACGGACACCAGAGAACACGTGCCGCGCGGCAGGTCCGTCCTCCACGACCTGAGCACAAACATCAGTGGAACTTTATAAAATATCGCTGACATCTATGCTGGAAATTTATCCACCCATCGTATTACTGATTAATTTATAATTTTTTTTAGGGTTACTACTCTATTAAACTAATTCATTTTCTATAAGTTTCCAGTAATTTATTTTGCTATGTAAGGATATTTCTGTGAGATATATGAAATGATACAACATAATGTTGTTAGTATTCGCTACACATATTACAAAAATGTAATATATATTTTTTGTTAACTAATTTACATGGCTTTCCCAATTCTGGAACTACCAAAATTCACCAAAATTCCCAGGTTTTATATGACTGTGGGACCCTTTTATCTCATTCATTTAACCAGTGCTCCATAAATCTGTATATCGTTTAAAAAACAACAACAGAAAGGACCACGTCATTCCCTCAGTGAACAGACAGACCCACCTGAGCACTACAAAGTCTCTGCTGGGATGAGGAGGCATACAGTTGAGGACATACTGGAACACTTCTGTTTGCCTGTCCATGACTTTACACACATTCCAATCCATCAGATCCACGTCCCACAGCTGGCGTTCTCGAAGAACACGGTTTAGAACCACAGACGGCGGCGCTTCTACCTCCACTGAGACCCGCCAACGCCGCAGAGGGTTCCCATCACCCACCTGGAGTTAAACCAAAGAACCTCACTTAGTATATTATTATTACTTAGTATATTAGCAGTATTATCAAGATTTTACTTAATGTTTTTGTTGTGTTGTGAAAAATATGAATTTTTTCATTCATACCTTCTTATAGGACAGCTCTGTGTCTTCGGTGCTCTGACAGGACACCCAACCTTTGGCCTTTTCCCGTGATTCTTTGAGGAGATCCTGTAGCCTGGCCTCCATGAAAGCAGGCCAAGAGCCTTCATCTTCCCCCTCTTCCTCTTGATGTTGCTGCTTGCAGAGCTCCTCAATCGTGGGAGCCTGAAGCTCGGCCTCCACGTAGGAGTTTCGTGATTGTGTCACCATTCCATGAGGAATCTGAGGGAAAATAAAACAATTTGTGGTCTGCATTAGGGACAAAAAAAATAAAAATGTGAGTGCATTGTGAGTAAAGTACAGATGCGTGTGTGTCTCACCTCAAACAAGCGGTTACACTCTGTGATCATGTGTACCAGGCCCTGAGTTGCAGCCTGGTTTTCATTCAGGTCCTTTTGATCTGGCCTCCCTGTAGCATACTTTTTCTGCATCTGCATAGCTCTGTAGACAGATAAGAAAATGATTTAGTTAAGATGACAATAAACTTTTCATTAAAATTAATTTCAATAATTTAAGTAATTTTATAAATTATATATATATATATATTATAATAATTTTATTTTAAACAATGAAATGTAATATTACTAAAATAATAAATTCAAGTAGTTCATGTTATTCCATATGAATTATTTAGAAATTTTATCTGATATTTATTTGAAAATATAATGATGGATGAAATTTATACATTATATACTACAGTAGATCAATAGTAGATATGTTATCTACCTTGGTGCAAGATTGTCCTTCTTCGAGATGTTGAGATGAAAAAGCGAGGGTGCCAGACACACTGCAATGTTCTTAGGTGTCATCTGATTCTCTTGCACTGAGGATGTGACATCACTCAGGAAGCAGAGCAGTGTTTGCAGTACTTCTCTGTTTTCATCTGACATCAGCATGATGGCCGCCTGCACAGCCTGCAAGCGCTGCTCTTTGGGCACATCTAAAGAGGAAACAGGGATCAGGTGACTAAAGAAAATCTGTTTTTCTCTTCCTGGCTGTAGGAGAGGGGTTAGAGTTGGGAAGTGTTTCTTACACTGGTAAATGTGGAGGAAGGTTTCACCCAGTTTGCTGGTCAGAAGTGGCTCAGGCAGATCCCTGAAGAACTGTTTGACCATGTCGGCCACATCATACGCAGACTGGTCTTCATAGTTGACACCGTCTGGAGAATTCTCATTCATCTGTCTGAGAGCTTGGATACGAGACCTCACTCCTGACTTACGAAAAAGACCCACCTAGAAAACGTAAGACAATTTTAAATTGTGAATTTTCTAGGATTTTTTAGGATGTTGAAAACAAGAAATTGTACATTAGAACTGTAAAGAACTTAAACTGACTTATAAGGAAATATAATATAATGTGCACATACAGGATTATGTACATTTGCATTTAAGATTAATTGTTTAGCCCTTTAAAAATTGTAAAAAAAAAAAAAAAAAAAAAAAAAAAAAAAGATGGCTTCAGTATTATTTAAATTTTTTTACATTATTATTATTATTTCTTTTTTATAAAATATTACAATACTGTTTTCAGGTTGCCATTAGATTTTCAAACGGTTATATTGTTGATTTGATGACCCTGACTAACCTGATCAAGGCATTGGCTCCTGAGGTAGCGCAAAGCCTGCTGGACACTGAGAGGTAAAGGTTGACCGAAGCGTTGCACATGCACAATCAGTGGAACCCCAAACACATTCTTATCCTTATAGTCTGGAACCTTCATCCTCTTCATAAACTTTGGCACAGACCTGAGAGATACAAAATATATATATATGTATGTGTGGAGTTTTTATACCATATAAGCTTCTTTTTCCCTGGGGCATCTTTTATATTTTATGCTTTGGGAGTAAAGTCATCAACAGGCCTACAAGTAATAAAGGTAAAACAAACAATAAACAAAAATACTCTGAATGAACTGAAGTTTTCGTCACAGTTTTATCAATAGCAGGGTGCATTAATGATTAGTGACCAGTAGAGGGCGCATGAATTAGGATTTACTGCTATCTTGTGCTAATCACAATGACCACTAGAGAAGGAAGCTTTAAGCTGCAGTAAAACAGTAACATAAATCTAATAGGATCTGATCATTTTTTTCCAACAGATTCTTACCAGGTCCAGCCATGTTTATTGGACATGGAGTATTTCTCCATAATGGCAGTGAGACGGAGCAAGGAAAATTTCTGTAGCAGGCTAAGCTGGGCCGCAGATTGGCTGGTGATCTGGAGAGAGGCGACCGAATGGCTGAGGCGGTTGGAAATCTGGAAGCTAGGCCATCGCAAGCTAAACAAAGAGCAGGGAACAATGTTAGGGATTCAAATCTGGGGCAAATGAATGGCTGACTTTGAGGTGACAACCACCTAAAATAGCATTTTAAACTATTACATAAAGGTTTTGGTGTACATGCATTCATGTGGTTTTAAACAGTCGACCGATCCTATCCCAACTTAAAGTTCTCAATGCAACACATATAGCATAGCATTGTTAGCTCAGAATCTTACCGTCTTGGTCTGGTAAGTGAAGCCCCGACCCCTGAGTCTCTCCTTTCCCTCATTCCTGTGGATTTTGTTTTATTAAGTGACACCCCATCCCTGTCTACATCATTGGGGGTTGCCTGACCCTCATGCACTGAATGTCCCTCAAAATCCAACGTGATCTGGCTGGATGATTGCAGGTCGCCTTGTCTTTCGCCAACAAGATCAACTCGTTCCTTCCCCGTGTTTTCACTATTAGGCAATACATTCTTTGACCAGTGGTCCACGATCTGTTGCAGCCCATTAACATGCTGCAGAATATCATCCAAATGTGGGAAAAGGTCTTCCTTTTCCAAGTCTATGAGGTCACCAGTGCTGGCATAGAGGTGTGAGCTGGGTACATTGTCGTAAAGGCTGATCCGACTGCCTCGGGTGCAGCACTGTGTGACTGATCGAGGTTCTTTAAAGCTAGGAGTATGCTGAACATCAGAGTCCATGCTTGCTGAGTGCCAGTTTATGGAGGTTGACATTGAGGGTGAAAGACTCTCGATGGACAGAGCTTTGGGAAAGGTTCCAGGCTTATGATCTTTAGGAATATGCACCACCAGATCCTCGTAGGAGTGGAACTCATTGCGTCGGTTCTGCTCAGCCACACGCTTACCCTGGATGAGACTGGAAAACACATCCAAGTCCTCCAGGTACATCCCACTGCGCTTGTGATCAGCCCGGTGGACGTTGCGTTCCTTCATATTTGGTGTACTGACAGCACTCCCACTGGACTGGCTGCTGCTCCCTTCGCTGCTTGACTGGGAGGGCGACCCCATGCCGGAAGGTGGCTCTGCAAGACGCATGTCTCCATTGATGATCTCCACACAACGGAGCGTTTTCACAGCCTGGGGTTCTTGTTGGAGAACTGGGGCACTTATAACAAGACTCCTGTTCCCTCCACCGCCCTTTGCTCCACGTAACTGAAAAGCTTCCATGCGCCGTAAGAACTCCTTAGCTTGTGTCCGTCCTCGCTTGCCATGCTTTACAGGCAGCGAACCGTAGCTCGAAAGTTCTGAAGAAAGACAAGTCCCACCTAGTGATGTGTGGTCAGGCATGGCTGGAGAGTCCGAGCAGGTGTGGTGCGAGCTGTCCGAGTCTTCAGCGCTATGCACACGAACACCACCACTGCCACCGCTGCTCTCGCTGTGGAGGGAAGAGATCTCCGGCTCGCTCAAGTCTGTCAGAATGCTCTCGCTGCTGGCCGTTGTCCGCAGGGCAGAGTTCTCCCCTGGGTTCTTGTTCTCCACGCCCCTCAACAGGCAATCGATGTCTTGGAGCCTGGACCAGCGGCGACTGCTCCATTCAAAGGTCCATTTGTCACTGATGGCAAAGAGGTCATCTTCATCTGAATCTTCACTCTGCAGGTTAACAAGGAAATGGGTAAATATGTCTTTCTTTTTACTGCCATATCATTTGCTACATTAGCAATTCAGCACAAGACTTGAAAACCATGCCAATCCTTTTGAGAAAACTCTCTTTCACTGTCTCTGTTTTCCTTTTTCCTTCCCCACAATCCAGAACCCCCAGAGGTAACAGTGTAGATTCACTCAAACGGGTTTTTCATGTTTTCAAAGGGCACATTCCTTCCACTGTTAAATGATTACATAACCAGTGTGATATAACACAGTTTCTATTCAATATCTTTAGGTTATACAAAAAGAGATAGTATGCTTTAAGAGAGAAAACCGTTATATCAGTTCACACAAAGATAATGCTAGTGGCATTCTCATATATCAAGTTTACTGTGATAATAAATTGTTGTATGGATTTTTATAGAGATAGTACATGTGGCATTTGGCGCTAGTCACTATATAGCTTCTTTATAGGCATGAAAACCATCCTGATTCTAACAGCAAAACTGCTATAACATTAAATTGCAAGAACAATGTACATTACCATAAGGTTAAGTAGAAATAATGTATTACTTACTTTTTTCTTGGGAAGGTTCACGTCAAGTTTCATAGAGGCACACTTGTTTAATGTATTCAGTCGCCTGAGTGGGGTTAGAAAATAGATAATAATTTAAAATCCTTTCCTTCCGACTGGCTTTCTTTTGCATGGCATATACAGTGGGGATGTGGACACAATATCAGCACAGCCTTCTGTGAGCATTTCTAACATAATCAAGCTATAAGATCTATGACCCTGCTATCCAACACTCAGCTCTGGTGAGCAGCAAACCTAATTAAGCACAATAATTGGCCAATGTCCTACTCTCTCTCTCGTGGTCGCTTGCTTTTAATTGGCGAAAGCTTGCTAGCTGCAGTTGTCATGGTTTTCAATGGCCCTCAAGAGAAGCTAATGTGGTGTTGATTCCAGCTGCCACATAGTCACTCCTCCAGGTCTAAGAGGCCTGTTTTTCCCCTCAAATTCACAAAACCCTACAAAAGTCCTAAGAGCCTGAATTCTTTGAAGCCATTCCCAAAACCTCCTAAAAATAGGTCTTTTTCTTTCAGTCACTTGCGTGGTCCATCAAATATGAAAATGATTTTGGGATGAAAGTAAAGCAGCTTTCTGAGCTTTTGACAAAGTCTTGGGCTCAAGCTTCTCCTTGAACTAGTCTGTTTGAATCACAGGGCACTAGTTTCAGTTACAACTGTTCACAATAAAGGTCTCGAAGCAACACTGCAACATATCAATATTTCCAATAAAAAATAAAAGGAATAACAACATCCCTTCCTGATCTGAAAGCGTTGGAGGAAGATTTATTAAAAGCTGTTAATGCTGTGAAGGGAAATAAAAAATAATGTGGAAAAGACGACAACACATTGCGTGCCGCAAGCATGCATGGAAACCAAGCTGATGTTTGTGATGTAATAATCATGACATTTTATGACTCTTTATATTGTTCAGTGGTCTGTGTGTGTGTGTGTGTGTGTGTGTGTGTGTGTGTGTGTGTGTGTGTGTGTGCCATAACAGCAAAGACTTCAGATATAAAACAAAGTCAAGACATAATGTAGAGAACAGGCAGTATGCAATGGAGAACATAAAGTTTAAACAATCCGCTAAAGAAAATCTGACAATACTGGTTACAGTAATTTAAGACATCATTATAGTTTTTAACTTTGTTTTTATTGATTGCATTAATATTTATTTTAATATTTATCTTTTTTAAGAAGTGTCATCATTAGCATATTAGTTTTTATTGTGGTAAAATTTGTATTAGGAATTTCACTGGTATTGGTATTAACCACTGAATTTTTGGTATCATGAGAACTCTACATTACAAAAGATTACAAAAGTTATAATAGTACTTCAATGACTTTCTGACCGTTCTTTTATTAAATGCTGCTTGATTTGTAATTTGTCTTCATCAGCAAACTGTAGATAGCAAAGTGTCAAAGAAAGGTTAAAGACGTGAGCATTGTCACTGGTGCTTGCAAACATCCACAACTAACAAACTCCTCCGTGCTCTTACTGGGCATATCATGCTAGAATTGTTTACTGAGTTGTTCCCCTCCGGGGGCTGTAGAAAAGTGAGAAGTCAGGAGGAGAGGTGGGAATGTCGGACATTGTCTCCCACACAACAGTAAACAGGTTTGGAATTTCGATGAGTTGCTTAAGGGTTGTTTAGAGTCACAGTAGACCGGCTTGAGTACGCCCCACTTTGCCCCCAATGCTCTCCTACCAGGGCAGTCACCAAGACAACCAAAAGTCACTGGAGGGCTCTTTTCATCTTAATTTGGGAATTCAAATTCGGTGTCTAAACGAGGAAAAGCTAACTCATTGAGAACATTCTGTACTTTATTTCTGGGAAAACATAATGAGTGTATTTTATAAACTTTATTGAGTTAGTTGTTGCTTTAATCTTGACATTATTTACTTCTGAATTACAAAAAGATTGACATGAGAGAAACTACACCAGATTAGAGCTTAATCGATGCAATGCACAATGACAGTAATAAAAAGAAAGAAAAAATTACTTTTGGGACCTATTTTCTTTATTGATGACAATGTAAAAACTATTGATTCATCATTACAATGTCTGTGAAGAGTTACAATCCTCAACCACTGCAAAATAAATGTTTTAAATAGTGGTTGTAGATCTCAATGAAATCCTGCAATCGATGATTAGTTAATAATCATAAAATTGTCCTTAGTAATGAGAACAAGTCCTAAAAGTCCATTTATTTCTTATTTTTTATTGCTGTCATTGTGTATTGCACCTATTAAGCTCAAGTCTGGTGTAGTTTCTCTCATGTCAGACTTTATCTAAGGCAAAAGTAAATAATGTCATGATAAAAGCAACAACTGACTCAATAAAGTTTGTAAATTACATTCATTATATTTCCGCAGTACAGAATGTTCTCATCGAGTTCGTTTTCTTCCTGATTAGACACTGCTTTTCAGGTGTTCGTTAGATTCTACAAAGATTTGGCTACAATTATGGACTGATTTGTTTAGAAAGCACAGAAAACACCAAACAGGCCACAGTCCTTACCGACATAGAGGTTCCACAAGGTCTTTGTCCAAGAAATCATGGTCTTTCTTCACAGGAGAGATGTCAATTGGAAATTGAGAATCTGTAAAGAAACACAGGCATATCCCATATCAACAATCAAGTTCATTATAGACAAACACTGGAAAAAACAGATGTCTTTTAGGGACCGTAATGATTTCCCTCTGATTCATTAATAGGCCAATCTTGCATGTTCACAGTGAACACAGAGGAATCCAGGCGCCCACACACTTAAAAAACCCCTGACAACACATTCTTTCCAGAGCAATAGCCAAGGCGAAGAGAGTAGCTAACTTGTTTTAGACTTCCAGATGCTAACAAAGTGAGACAGGGTTTGCCCCCCCAAAAACTGAGCTTGGCTTTGAGAAGCCATTACGTCTTCCACTGAGTATGGTGTCCAACTTATGTAACAGGGTGACTGGATCCAGACCCTGCTGAAGCTGACATTCCACTGGTACAATTAAATGTTTCATCATATTTTTTTGCTTTTGTGGAACGACACAGAAGTAGAAACACAGTTTCAGATAGAGGCACAGTGTTCTGGTTTTAAACTGCTGGAAATTCCAAAACAACACTTATGAAGAGATACATTATGGGAAGATTCTGTTCTGCACATCGATGCCGTGTCTGCAATGAGATGACAACCACTGCAAACACTGTGCCTCTATCTGAAACTGTGTTTCTACTTCTGTGTCGTTCCACAAAAGCAAAAAAAATATGATGAAACATTTAACTGTACCAGTGGAATGTCAGCTACAGCAGGGTCTGGATCCAGTTACCCTGTTTTAAAATTATAATTGAACAAAGAATGGGTTGTATAACATGATGCCATTTTTCTTATATAATAAGCTTCAAATTCAATTATTGGCAAAAATATGGATATGAAAATGTCAAATATTTGTTAAAAAAATTAATTTGTTTAAAATTATTGTCTGTTTCACTACAAAAAAGTTTTTTTTTCAGGTTTAAATAATTTGTTTTTTTCATGATATGATATGATATGACATGACATGACATGATGTGATATGATATTCAGATGTGGAAATGTACTTATTACTGGATAGGAAATTAAAAATACCTATATTTCCTAGAGGACGTTTAAAAAAAAAAGGAAAAGAAAAATACAGTGTTCTCACAATTTCATCCAAAGACTAACACTCCAAGAACAGAAGAGTTTGCCAAAGGCAAGTGAAAATGGCAGTGTTTTTGGGGCAAGGTTATTCCCATGACCTCTGTCTCTCTTTGAAGATGTCATACTCGAGTATGTTCAAGCAGTACATCCTAACTACAACCAGTTTTACAGATGACCCATTTCAGATAAAAATTTCAGATGTAGGGGGTATGAACGTCTAAGTTAATGAGATGTTTTTGAGGTGGCATGAAAGAGTTGCACATCACACCACAGGGCAATTGAATGGGCTAAAACCAGTTTAACATCATAAGGTCTGGTAGACATTAAAGTGCCCATTAACACAAGTCTGTCTCGAACAAAACCGGAAACAATATCCCACATTTAAAGATTGTGTTTGCCCTAAATCAGTCTGACTTTGTGAGCTGGCTGTTATCATATGATTGTTTCAAAATCTGAGTCCCAGCCTTCCTCGAAACAGTTTTAAACTACTGTATGGCTTTACAGTTGGGTGTGATAACACTTGTTAGGTTTATGTTCTGGTGTAGTGAAGTGTTACCTTCAAAGAGCTGGGCGTACTGGGGGAATCCAGCCGCTCGTAGCCAGTCACAAGCTTCCTTTGCCTCGATTTCTGCAACACACAACATGTTTGTACTTGTCAGAATCATAAAACACATCTATCTGTTCTATATATATATATATATATATATATATATATATATATATATATATATTTATGAAGACAAAGAAGAAACAAAATTAGAGGGCCCGATTTCATGGGTCGTTTTGAACTTTGAGATCATAATGACCACATAATGACAAAGTAAGGCATCTTTCTTAAATGTCTCTCTAAAACAAAAACCAATGCACTTCATATTCACATAGATTTTTTTTTTTTTTTTGTGTAAAATAAATATATCCACAATATCCGTGTATTTCAGTATTTAATATACTCTCAAGATAGGGAAAATCAACTTGTGTTTGATTCCAATTAACTAATTGCTTAAAATGATAGGATTTCTTGCTGTTAAAAAGCAATAAAAAATCCACCCAATGTTTTATTTCCAGGTTTAAATGATCTATTTGTACATTTGTACATTGTACATATTATTATAATATGCAGCATATTATTTTCATAGAATACTATTTATTTTACTTAGTTTTTTTTTTTAACTCAGTAGTATTTGTTATAATTATGTTTAATGTGTGTCTAATATTTTGAGCAAATTTGCTTCTCAAGTGAATTAATTTTATGTTAACATAACTTTACAGTAAGACAAAACAATAAAACTTATTAGAAAATAATTTTTGCAACTGCAGTGTGAAACACAAAATCTTTGACTTTGGAAACTTGCTGCATCCTAGTAAGGACACAGTGTACAACTCGCATATTGTTTCATAGACAGTTATCTTCAAAACTATTTTTAGAAGCACTTGTGTGCTCTTGGACAGGAAGAACGGGAGGGACAGAGAGAGAGAGAGAAAGAGAAAGAGTGAGGAGGTATTACATAACATAATCAGTTCTGTGTGATTTAATTATGTTTCTTTTCCTGCCACTGCATGAACAAGGTTATTCTTGTAGGTCAGGAACCAGCTAGGTTACAAGATAATCACACAGTCCTGTGAGCCTGTAAAGTCTGCTCATAATCCTACGTGATAAAACTGAGGACAGCTCAAGATCTTCAGGATTAAGAGATCAGTTACATTTTGGCAACAGAATCCTGTTCATATAACCAAAGACTTTTACGTGACACATCCCAGCAGACGTCAGCTGACGTTAACAATGTGCAAGAATGTCTGAAGCTTTTAGTGATCAGCTCTGGAATAATGCTAGGAAACTGCATGATTAATATCATCTGCCTGAGAGCATGGAACATTCATAAATATATTGATTTGTGGGGCCGCTGAACAAAACAACTGGTTTAGAGTTGACCAAAAAGGTCACATGAAGATATAAAAACATGCAGAAACTCACAAAAAAAAAACTTGTAGATATCAGCAATGACATAAAGATAAAGAAAATGGAGATTTTTGCAAAAGTTTCCTTGTCTACTAAGAAAAGCACCTCAATAATCTCATGTTTCCTCAAAAGATCTCAGTAAGGTCTCAAAACTCTGCTCAGATTAAACAGTCTGCAATAAAAAGTGAAAGATTTGAATATGAACGCAAACATCTCTCATCAAAGTCTTTGAACTTCACATTAAATGAGCTATTCAATCCACATTTGTTTTTTAATACTCTTACTGTATGTGTCAATAATTATCTAATTTGTGTTATTTGTATTTATTTTAAAGGAAGAAATCTGAGTCAAAGTTGACACTATCTGAACAGCTACGAAAAAATCAAGAGCAGCTCTCACTAAACTTATGTAATACCGTCTGCCAAAGAGAGTAATTTAAGTCAGTGTTTGGACTTGAAACAGCTAAATCTGATATTTACAAAACAATAAAAGACCATAAGCACATACTTTCCATTGTTTAAGATTGCATCGCATTTCAACCAGCTATCGAGTTCCTCAAGTTCATTGTCAACAAATCACAATGAAAGACATCTACAAATGTAGCCTGCTACATTTTAATACCATCTAATAATAAGTCACATTCAGTTTAATTACAATGTACTTGTTTAGCACTTTTCACAATAAAAAACACTCCAAAACAACTTTACAGAAAATATTGGCTTACAATCCCCAGCGATCAAGCCAAAAATTCCCCTATAAGATGAGAAAGAAGCCAAGGGAGGAAGAAAGACAAAAATCAGCAAGTTTAAACAAATGCAGACAGACCAACTGACAAAATCTAGTGTAGGTAGATCCTGTTCAGTTAATTTATCAACAAAAATCAATGCATCTTAACAACAATATAGTACCTTTTTATGAATCCTAAACAAATATCTTTAACAACCATTTGAATCATTCTCACCTTATTTAGCAATACGGTGACTCCATCACCTATTCAGCGCAAGTAAATACAATAATATAGCACCACAGCTCAAATCTCAATAGAGCCTGAATCTCACTCCAAACTAATTGACGATCCAAATCACGCCCCAAAGGGTCTCCCGCCCTCCAAGCATGCGGAGCAGTGTAGCTGCGTCAGAGAGCGAATCACCTGGGTTTCCATTCATCGTATTGATAACTGTGGTGAGAATTCCTGCACAGCCTACACCCAACTAAGATTACTACTCTTTTGTGTCACCTCCTTCAACGAACAATATGGTTTGTTCACTTCAGCAGCTCTTGTGAGAAGGATTAAATGGTTTAGATGTCAATTGATATAAGATTGTTCTTAATGAGCCTCGAAACTCTCAGCCTATAGCTACTCAGCACAACTATAGAAGGAACCTCTGAGGGCTTCATCTTACAGGAGTAAACATACACATATTACAAGCAAACATACTGGCAAATATCAGCCGATAAAATGCCCTTCAGGTTTAAAAGGCCATAATACAACTAACTACAAAATACAAACATTGGTTGATTGGGGCATTTTTTTTTTTTTTTTTTTTGTATGAAGCTATTTTATAAAGTTCCTCCCTAAATATGTAACACAAACACTGTTTACTGGTTCCTGTGAAGCTGAATTTTCAGCAGAAGTTTTATATTTAAATATATTTTTAAATGTAATTTATTCCTGTGAAGCTGAATTTTCAGCAGTCATTACTCCAGTCTTCAGTGTCACTTTATCACTTGACATGATGATTTGATGAGCAAACTTTTTTTTTATTATTATTGGCAATGTTGAAAACAGCTGTGCTCCTTTACTTATGTGGTAACTGATCATTTTTTCAGGATTCTTTAATGAATAGTATGTTCTAAAGAACAGCATTTATTTGAAATAAATCTTTTCTAAGATTCTAAATGTCTGTAAATGTCACATTTAACACATTTAATGCACCATGTCACTAATAGTAAAAACAATAATTTAACAAATAATAATAAAAAAATAATAAACTTTTTAATGGTATATATATATATATATATATATATATATATATATATATATATATACTTCATCAATTAAATTTTAATCTGATTCTCAAGCTGTCCATTTGATTCAGTTCTCTGATTCAATCTGATTTGATTCTGAATCATTTGGTATATTTCATATTTCTTTTATTGTGTTCATTTTGTCTAAAATGAAAGAAACAATCTCTTGGCAAATGTTAAATTATACAGGGAAACTTGCAACTTGGTCCATTACAAAAACTACTTTCAAAAATAACAAGATGGACCTAAACTCTGCAGTGCAATCGCTATTTAACAGACATAATAATCAAACCAACCTGTAACTGCTTTGTAGATACCAACTTAAGTAAACGTTAAAAGGCATTTCTTGTGTTAAACATTAATTAAAATTATATGTAAAACTATTATAAATTATAAAAATTCAACTTATAAACTCACTCGAAAGAGCATAAAAGATGTCAAAAATGCTTTTTAATAGACAAATAAGCATCTATTTAAAACAAATCTCAAAATTGTTCATCTTGACCAATGAAACAAATCATATTTACACAACAACACTATGTGGCAGTCAACTTAGTGCCTGTAATTGAAAGCTGAGTGCCATTCACCTGATTCAACAGGAGTTGAGGGAACCTCCTTTGTGACTAAGCATCCATTCTGAGGGCAACTGTACGTCCTGTGCTGTACAGAAACACTGAAAGTGTAGCGGCATCTTTATCAACATCAAACAGCTGCAGCCGAAACCCCAAGCTGGGAATTCCACATCGCACAGCATTCCGCAACACTATCCCAAAAGCTTTTTTCCGTCATTATCCTTTCTCATGGAATCGGAAGGATAAAGAGCTCAGCTACTGGCTCGCTGCCAACAGGAGAAACTCTCGCTTTTAAATGTGATCAAACTGGGTGCAGTGTTCAATGACTGCCACAACAATAACTTCGTAACACAGCACGGCACAAACACAATGCTAAAAGCAGAGTGCCGCTAAATATGTGAGAAACACAGACACCTTCCTTTCCTCGTTGAATAACCTTACGTAAAAGGAGCAGCCATGGCACACGCTGGCACTTTGGCAAGCTGTCACAAGTCCCATTAGGAACTTAATCCAATGAACAAAAAAATGGCAATTATTTGTAATTATTATTATGAGTGAAAATTGTCTCCAAGAAATGGCATAACATTTTTTAATTTAAATTTAATTAAAATGGCATTTTCTTACAAAACATACTCCAAGAATTTTAGTTTTATTTAACCTTGAAAAATCTGTCACAATGTTTAGCTTCACAGATGTGTGGATTCTGTGAATTAGAGTAATGCAGTTTACACAGGCATGAGCAATAAATCAATCCATTAGGCTTATTGCACTGTAAAAATTACAAAAGAGTGGAAAAACAGATCAATGAAACACGAAAAAGTCACAGATTTACTTACGAGAGACTTTCATCCTGAAAAAAAATAAACAATCCTAAAACATTTAAACCAGAATTTCTTCTCCCCAAACCATCTTTTCTGCACTCTCCTAACTCTCCCCTCTTCTGCTTCTTTCTCCTCAGCTTTTGTGTTTTTCTCTCTCTCTCACTTCCTATTCCCTCCCCTTTATTTTTCACTCCCTCTCTCTTTGATTTATTCCAACTCTCATTGGTTCTCAAGTCCGAGCCCCCTTCCAGCATCTACCCCCTCCGTTCCTCGTGCTTTCTTCACTCTTCCACTTAAACCATCACAACTCACTCTTTCTCTCTTGGCAATGCCCTTTCGGCCACCATCCAAGTGGCAGGACACTGGCAATGTGGGATTTTATTTTCTTTCCATCTTATGATGTAATCAACCCCCCACTGATCCCATCGGTCTCCCAAACCTACAATCTAGTTCATCTAGTAAAGACTACAGGATGTTTCACCTCCCTTAACTTTGAGTTTTATAGCTTGGGGGGCGACTTTGTTGTTGGTAAAATCTTCCTGTACAAGCAAGCACTCTTAAAAATAAAGTTTTTTTTTTATAAGCATCTATACATTTTTGGAACCTTTCAATGTTCTTTATATTGGAAAGGTTCTTCAGATTTTTTTTTTTTTTTTAATATTCGTCATACCAAGCAAAAAAAAAATAAAAATGGTTCTTTTAAGAACTGTTGACTGAAAGGTTATTTTGGGTAAACCAAAAATAGTTATTCTATGGCATCGTTTTGAAAACCTCCTTTTGGAAACTTTTGGATTGTTGCTGGAAAACAGGAGGGGAGGGATGGACTGGGGGAAACCAAAATTATCCAAATTCCTGCAACGCCCCTCAGCATGATGGGAAGCCGTAGGAGAATGTGACATCACAAGGAGGCGATCATTAAAAGTGATTCACTGGGGGAGATATGGCATGCAACATTCTCTAGTGTCAGCTAAGTGTCTGCTGCCCACCGAATATTACATACATCAGCAATGTGACCCAAAGCCTTATGGGAAGACCTTTGTGGGCTGTAGTTTCTGCAGTGCAATCAAAGAATAAAGAAAGAAGACAAAAGACTGTCGCCAACAAAATGCCAGCAAACATTCCACTAAACTCAAAAGAACATCTTTGTTGTCTGATTGAGTTTTTACTTTAACAATGGTTTTGGACCGAATCATAGTTGTAAAACATTTTTTACAAATGTTAAAACAGTATTTAGTATGTTAAATATTGAAAAGGCTTCAGACAATTACAACATTAAAACCAGGAACAGCAATTCTCAAGTGAAACTCTATACCAACCATCCTACAAAAACACAGCATGCATTATGAATCAGCCAGACGGGGCTGTGAGTGACTGAAAACAGCCGTGATACAAGACTACAATCTATTACTGTAAAGCCTGATGCTCTCATTGGAAAACACCTGGAGATAATTCATGGCACAGATACAAAGTTCCAGCGGCTGAGTCAGACGCCCCCGAGAGGACGCAAGTTTGACAGACACCTCTTGGAACTCAGACACATGCTTTTTTTCAACTGGTGATTCCAATTGCTTCCTTGTAAGAGGAAACCAGCTTCTGTACTAAACTAAACTCTGTGGAAACCTCTGCCCTGGATGTGTCATAAAACATCTGATAAGACAATGGAAAAACCTTATATCAAAATCAGTCAGGTATCGGTGGACCAAATATGTAGGTATAAATAAAGACTAACTATATATTTACATTTTCAAAAGAAAACATCAGTATGTTTTTGAAAGATGTTTCTTATGTTCATCAAGGCTGCAATATAGTAAAAAAAAACTCAAATATTGTGATAGATTATTATCATTTAAAATAACTGTTTTCTATTTTAATATATTTTAGAATTATTTTTTTTCCTGTGAAGCAAAGCTGAATTTTCAGCGTTATTACCCCAGTCTTCAACGTCACATGATCCTTCAAATATCATACTAATATGCTGATTTGGTCTTCAATTATTATTTCAAAAATTACTTTTTAAAACTGTTGGCTGCCATACTTTATATATACTCTAGTATACTCTTTATGGATTGTGTTGACTAGCTGTTTTTTTTTCCAGTGGTTGAAGCAAGATTGGCACCAACATAGACATCCTATGGAAAAAGTCTTATGATAATCTTGTCATAACATGACATAAAATGAGTTTTATGAATAGTTTTTAAGCCTGAGTTCAATTTCCGAAAGCTTTTATCATCAGTTGTACATTACTATCCCACATCCTGATCTAAAAGTAATGTCCTCGAACAAGAGCTAAATATTTAGATGTTGTAATGTGGCTCGAATGCATGAAAAGAGACGTGATGAGGACAGGGACGTGCAGACGTGTTCAAAATGTGTATACGCTCCATCTGGCTAGTAATACCGTGTGTCATGCCAAAACAGACATAAATCCAGCTCAGATTACCTTCTGCCTATTGTTCATTTGGGGGTTAGATTACGACCACACAATGCGTATAGTGTTAACGGCAGCAAATGTATAAACAAGTATGCGGTCAAGCGGAACGTGATTACAACATTATGGTCAAACATTTGGGACACTGGGTTTTTTAAAACACTATTCACTCTATGTGTCTACGTCAAATGAGTCTATAGACGTCAAAGAAGCATCCATGCCTCACCAAAACACATGTAAACTGGTAATGAGTCACCTCACCCAGTACCTAAGCACATCTGACCAATGCGTGAGTGTCATGTATATATTTGTCTAACTGAATATGTGGCAGCTTACTTAGTGCATAAGCAAAGAATAAAACCCTTTTTGTGGACTGTTTTGATCCACTGTAGCTTTCTACCATCACCATGCTTTGTTCTAGCCACTTTCATATGCCCTTTATATATATATATATATATAGATATATATATATATATATATATATATATATATATATATATATATATATATATATATATATATATATAAAAAAATAAAAAACATTTAACAGATTGTTTTCACACACATTTTTGAGAGAAACAAATAATTCTGTTAATTATTTAATATTTAATTTGTAATATTTAATTGAATGCACATTATATTCAATCATCCTTTTAATAAAATTATATATATATTAAAAACATTAAACAGATTGTTTTCACACACATTTTTGAGAGAAACAAATAATTCTGTTAATTATTTAATATTGAATTTGTAATATTTAATTGAATGCACATTATATTCAATCATCCTTTTAATAAAATTAAAATTAAAAAAAAATTTGAAAATGTGCTAATATTGTGAAAATATTTGATTTTGTTCATTTATAATATATATATAAATGTTACCTATGAAATTAGTCTTAAGATAATTTTTACAGGGTTTTTTTTTAATGTCATTTTGCTACTGCTATTAAATGCAAAACATAATTTGAGGTGTGGAGAAAATGTAAATTATTTTCAGAGAAAAAAATACATAAATGACAAAATTGATATATACTGTTAATGGACTAGTGACTAGTTTACACAAGCATCCACAGTTGAAGAAACACCCGTGTGTGTGATCAAATGAATTCAACTCAGCTTGTTTGTGCTCAGTTGAAAGCTTGAAGACTGACAGACAGTGCCAACAGCTAATGAGAGTCTGGTCATCAAAATTCAGAGGTCTGGACTGCTGGGGCAGCAAAACGTGGCTTCACAGGGAAAAGCCCTGGGTCATAGTGGCAATGGTGTGGGAATTCTCCTCTATTATTTCACAGCCTAAGCTTTAATTAACATGAGCACCAGTGCTTCTGGAACCCCTAATGGGCGACATCCTACATACAATAGTCGGGAGTTAAATTAAAGAGAGGTGCCACTCCATAATCTCTTAATATCACATGTCCCCTGCTCGGTGGCAGGAGTTTTGCTGGTGAAGGTTCACAGCTGGGATGTGGGCCAAAGGAAATTACAATTGCTGGGAAGTACGCACAAAAGCAGCGCTCCAGACAAGACATAATAAATTCTTCTTTCTGACAAAACATTCAGAAGAACTGCTGTCTTGACGGTTGGCAAAAACAACACAGATTAGTTCAGATGGGGTTTTTGGTAATACTCATTTCCTGACCACGTCAGGGCTTCCAAACCAGTCTCATTTTATGCCGAAAAACACTAGTTACGTTATGTGTTAGCACCAAATCATGGTTAATAAAACAATTAGATGTGAAGTCGCAGACAAATACTGTACTTGCACCATTTCTGTGGCTTTCCTCAATTACATGGTATTGATGTTGCACGTCTAACTCAAGCTATAAGCCAAAAAGAACCATTTCTAATACAGATTTCTAAAGTATCTGTTTGGCTGACCTCTTTCCTCGAAAAAAGCAGGAGTGTAGGTCTACCTTCAAAAGGCACTCAGTGAGAGCTTATTGATTTTGAGAGTGAAAAACATTTGTTGACTGCTGATAAAGCTCATTGGGTCATAAGTCACTCTGTGTGTTTGTGTCCCGAAATTAATTCAATCAAGACTGGCGCAGCTGTGGTAACACACTCGGCTGAGCCATTCAAGGACACCCACTGACTATACTCTTTCATCCACAAATCTCTATCTGGGCGAGCCTTATTTGAGGTCACTCTTGCTAGTTTCGTTCTTAGGGCTAGATGGAGTATTGGTATCTTTTACTATAGTGAATCATTTCAATGTATCCAGCATTCGTTTTAGTGTTCTGTTTCGAACATATATGTTTTTCATGGAAGATTTGAAATTTGAAACCTGATCGCAGAGACAGTGAACTCAAGAAGCAAATCAGTGAACAAATCATTCAGACTGAATGATTTGTGCATGAATCAAAGCTGAAATGATCTGGTCTCAGGAGTTCTCAGGTTAATTATGAAGGAATAAAGGAATTAAGTAATTAATTTAACAAACATATATAAACATAGGGGGAAAAACACTTAAATATATACATTTTTTAAAAAATAACAAAACTATTAAATAAGTTTTTGCACAAATTAAGGTATGAATTCAAGACCTAAAATATAGCACACAACTTGTTTGGAGTATTTTTGTGTCTTTTATGAAAAAGACCTACAGTAGATGAAGATTCTTCAAAATAATAAAGATTTAGAATGGCATACGTGGTAGGTAAACAATAACAAACTGGGTAAATGACGACAAAGTCTCATTAAGTGTACAAGTGGATTTAAAATAGATGGTGGCTATCAAAGAACTATTAATCTTTATAGAAAAATGTCCATTCTGTCCATTATAAATAATTACATAGTAACTACTGAGATCAATGTGAATCTAAATACATCAGGCATTGTTTGAATCCTAACAAGATTGGCAGCTTAAAATGATATGTTCATTTCGGGAGTCCTGCATGTGGTGGAAGAGCCTTGTCTAGTAAATATTTTGATTGGTTTGACCATGGAAAATCGGTTTAGGTTGTTTGTCACAGCAGACATGTGACTTGTGTAAAATATGATACACAGCAGAACAGTACTCCACAAAAGGAAAAAAGAAAATATATTGGAGGATTATAGTGTAGCTGTATACCAAATAAGCATGTGACGTCTTTGCATTGCAGCTCTTAAATTCACCGGCCCAGCTGGAAATTGATTTCATTGATTTTTAACGTTGCAGCTGCTGTGAATGACTACTGCAATGAAGTACGCCAAAGCTTTACGGCAAAACCCGGCACTCCTCCAGTTTCAAGTTAAACCAAGATGTTTATACTTTATCAATGTTCCTAACCGCAAAGAGGTGACTCTAAGCTCTCCACACAGCCCAAAAGAGAGGACTAAATAAGGAATGGGGGTCTGGAGAGTAATATTCAATGCTCTGAATATTCCAAAACATCTGGGGAATGTTAAACGTGACACTTCATAAACAGGTTGCGGTTGTTTTCAGGATTTTACCCAAAGTGAGGTGACAGAAAAAGTGCAGTTTGGATTTATGCAGTCTGTCTATTTCATCAAAAGCTCAAGTTAATGATTCTTGACAGTCTAAATATAAAGAAACATTAACGAGAAGCAATGGAGAGAACTTTTCAAAGCTGTGGCCAAAAGTGTTAAGAAACTATAATCCGGAGCCATAGAGCAGGTGTTCGCTTTCTGACCTCAGAGTTCAATATGTCTTGCCGCCACACATGTGTTCCATTAAAACCTCTCAAGAGAGCTGCTATACAAGGAAAGGCAGCTTATCCTGAACCACAAGAATACCTCAGGACCTTCCCCTCAACAAGGCAAAAAAATAAAAAAATAAATAAATAAATCAGATGAGCTTCCTGAAAAATAGATCTAGCAGACATTCTCCGTGCGCTAGATAAACACTTCCAGACGCTGGACTACAGCCATATTCCCACATGCTAAAGTGTTTTGATAGCCATCTCAGAAGCCCTGTTCTTTTATTTTTGTTTATTTTCAGGCAATGAGCGACATTAACATTGATTTCAGCAGAATTTGTTCATCAAAGCTTGCTGCTTACAGGAAGATTCTTAGGGAGAACGTGTTAGTCCTCTCGAAAACCACGTTAAGATAAATGAATCGACACGTCAGATGAATGAGTACCGATGAAAGAGGAGCAAATATATTTCTAACAGATGATCAAAACAAAAACAAAAAAGTAACAGTTAATCTGAAACAGAAATCAGGTCAACAATTACTCACCCTCATATCCTTCTGAGCATGTTCCACTTTTTTTTTTTTTGCTATAAAACATTTTTTTTACTGGACTTAATTCAGATTTTTTTCCATGAATCATTTGATTCCGGTTCAGTTTCATTACTACTTCTATTATGGACTAAAGAAAAAGGCAAGATGTCAATATATTCAGTGAACATCTGCACAAAAGTCTTCTCACCCACAGCTATATTTTATGATGATTTTTGCCCTTTTGAGGCTTGAAAGCTGTAGTACCCATTTGGTGTAACTTCTTCACAATTTTGTCAAAGTCAACAAGCTTTGTTTTGAAATAAATGAGTAAATGATAGCTGAACTTTCAGTTTTGGTCATGGTTTTCAGGGAAATTTTAACCATTTAAAAAAAAAAATAGGAGTAGGCTACTTATCTGTCTCTTAGTCACTTCCTCTATTTAGTTTTTCCCCCAACTCAGGATATGTGTGAATGTTTTGAGCATACTTACACAAAACACAGTGACAACCTGTACATTTATAAAATTTATAGTTTTTGAAAAATGGCCTGAGCACTGTTATAATGACATGTCAAATCTTTGCACCTAAAATCAATAGGATTTCACAACTATTTTCCATGTCATGAACATAGAGTGTACACTGTAATTCACACTCCTCTGTGATATAAACACACTCACTACACTCTGCAATTTGGTTTTCGTGCCAAGGTCTCACAGCTGTAGGATGTTGCAATTATCAGAACATGTGTTTTGTTCTTGCTCTGTAGCAGGTAAAAAAAAAAAAAAAAAAAAAAAAAAAAAAAACCTTTACACACTTATTGCAGTCTAGCAAACTCTGTCATTTCATTCAGTGTCTATGTATCTTAGAATGGCACTTCTTCTTATAAAAAAATAATGTGCTGGTAGCATAGTACATTTATGGTATCAGAAGGTAATAAATATCATATTTATGTAAAATGATGTTTTTATGACACTTCCAGGTACTTTGAAGAATACCATGGTGCTATTATTTTATTATTTTTATATTACATATTATATGTGACCCTGGACCACAAAACCACTTAAGTCACTGGGATATATTTGTAGCAATAGCCAAAAATATATTGTATGGGTCAAAATTATCGATTTCATAAGGATCAAAATCATTAGGATATTAAGTAAAGATCATGTTCCATGAAGATATTTTGTAAATTTCCTACCGTAAATATATCAAAACTTAATTTTTGATTAATGATATGCATTGCTAAGAATTCATTTGGACAATTTTAAAGGCGATTTTCTCAGTATTTAGATTTTTTTTGCACCCTCAGATTCCGGATTTTCAAATTGTTGTATCTCGGCCAAATATTGGCACATAAAAAGCTCATTTATTCAGCTTTCAGATGGTGTATGAATCTCAATTTCAAAAATTGACACTTAAGACTGGTTTTGTGGTCCAGGGTCACATTTATAATAAACCTTCAAAGCCAAACCACCAACATAAGCTTTCTAGTTCTGTATCGATTACTTTGAACTAAAATGGTTATAAAAGAAGGAAGCACTGAGGTATGTGCTGCATTTGAGAGCAAATTTACATTTGAACCAACAGGGGTCTCTCTTCAGCTAAAAACACTGCCTAAGCTACTGCAACCTATGCAAATGGAAAAAAAAACGTCTTAAAATGTTTAAAAGAACATTTTTCTGCCATTAAGTATAACGCCAGAAGTCATTCCATGACTTCTTCCAATCAAACTTAATTATCATCATATATTAAAAACATGCCAGCAGTATATTTGAAAAAGCCAACAAAGCACTATTCACTGAAAGGGAAAATAACTCAATTACTTTATTACATTAAATACATTCTTCAGTCTATCCTTGAACAGGCACTGAAATAATTCTCATTCACTGGAGATTTATTCATCTCTGTCCGACTTTGTCAGCGCCAGGGTTATATTTAGAAACACAGAGAAAGTCACGATCCAGGGGTCTGTTAATATGTCACGTCATCCATGGTCACAGCATTCATACTCTGGCACACATTAGTGAAGACTGTCAATGATTCACTCCCGTGTGACACAGATAACCTTTAACAGCTGTGCAGGTACATATTAACAACCTAAGCATCCATCATGTATGAAATGCAAGAAGCAGCTTATGTGGTATACATCAAAATATGTTATAATTAATATTGTATTGGATATACACTTGCTCGTCTGCCAAATGCATATGCATTATATAATTTTTTATTTTATATTATAATTATAGTTAATTTATATATATATATATATATATATATATATATATATATATATATATATATATATATATATATCTCCATTACCAATGATCATAATATAAAATTTAAAATGATATACTTATGATATAATTATATTATCTAAATTATATATATATATATATATATATATATATATATATATATATATATATATATAGTAAACATTAAATCATTTAATTCAGAAAATATAAAAATAATAAAGAATATATAAATTATTTATATTTTTTATCTATATTTACAATGTAATCTTACAAAGTTATATAGACTGATGGGAACTTTTTAAGCATGTAAAGATAATGATTAAGACTGGCTTCATTCACTTTCGGGATGAATGGGTTTACCATCGCAGCTGATGACGGTTTGCCACTGGAAACATTTATCCATCCTCATTACACATATTTTTGCCATGCCTCGTCTACCTTCCATGACTGTCTCCAAATCTGAGGACCTCTAACACATCTGAGGAACTCTCAGGGAGACTAAATTGTGAGGAAAAACCCACCAGACTCCATCCACGCTGGACCAGAGCCACTTATGAGAATAAATCCTGGTGAGCCTTTTAATAAGTACTCCGATAATCATTTGTCCTCTTGGCTAATGAGCACTCAGACTGGAAATGAAGACTTATTTTCTTGTGGCTTCTTCAAAGCCTAATGCAACTTTTGGTTTTGAACTCACAGGATATTATAAACTCATGATGTTTCAGATCAAATGTTCATATCAAATTCTCTTGTGCAACGGTCAGGCCACTGTCACTGCTGAAATAAACTAGACTTCAGCTCCCTTCAAAGAATAATTCATCAGAAAGGGTTTGGGCTTGAAGGGGCAAAGTTGAAATTGCTCAAGAGCTCTTAAGAAAGGACCCTTTCAAGGAATCCCATATCAGCCACTTAAGCATGCCAGCGTCTGCCCATCCTGAGTGGCACTACGCTTTCAATGAATGGCATATCTATCCAGTGAAGGAGCGAGAGAAACGGTAAAGTGCTTTCCTTGCTTTTGGCTTGAGTGGCTTGGGCCTCTCCTCCACTTAAATTTTCAAAAACACACAACGGGAACATGGAAGTCCACCGTTGTGCTTCTCAAAAACTTCCCGTCATGCAGCTGTAGTGGAAAGCAATCTCAAAGTCCCCATCCCAAATGACCTGTTCACCTTAACAGCTAAGACTGTAAAGCCAGTTTCCCACAGATCAATGCAATTCAACCTTAATAGAATTAAAAAATCACATCTAGGTCCCCATACTGTTAAATGTCTAACTCAAAACATCTGTAAATGTTTATATGACGGACGGACGGACGGACGGACGGACGGACGGACAGATAGATAGATAGTTTTAGATAGATAGATAGATAGATAGATAGATAGATAGATAGATAGATAGACAGACAGATAGATAGATAGATAGATAGATAGATAGATAGATAGATAGATAGATAGACAGACAGATAGATAGACAGACAGATAGATAGATAGATAGATAGATAGATAGATAGATTGTTTTAGATAGATAGATAGATAGATAGATAGATAGATAGACAGATAGACAGATAGATAGATAGATAGATAGATAGATAGATAGATAGATAGATAGATAGATAGATAGATAGATTTATTGTCAATTTTTCCACATGTACAGCACATACATACAGAGAATTGAAATTGCGTTACTCTCAGACCCATGGTGCATACAGATAACACTAACAGTAGAGCCTAAAAATCCAGATAGATACAGATTAAATATAAAATACAACTATATAAATAAGGGCATGTAAAAAATAATAAAAATAAAAATAAAGTTAAATAAAGCAGCGCAAGGCACATGGCAGATAGAGTGCAAACCAGTGAAGTGAACAAACAGTGCAGATAAAAAGATTGTAGTGCAAAAAAGCTTATTCAGTCTGATTAGAGTGACAAAGAGAGCAGTTATTTTATTTAAACTGACTGAAGAGGTAGTAGAATGACGTCAGTTCTATGCTGAATGAGGTAGTGAGCAGACCAATGCTGCACAAAGTGACTGGTGCATGTCACCTTTAGATAGATAGATAGATAGATAGATAGATAGATAGATAGAACAGTGAGCGAATGTTCTTTACAGGGAGGCCGGTGTTAGTGAGTTGTTAAGAGCTGTGTGGGAGAGCTCAGGTATGACACTGCCCTTTGTCCTGAGTCCTGAGACCTGCACTCGATATTCGAAATAAAAAATGACAACTTATTAACCACAAGCCGGTTGAAAATCAATTCAAATATGTGACAATTCAAATCGGTTGAGATGCTAAACATATCGCAATTCATTTAGGGGTAGGAGTTTATGTGAATGTATGTCTGAACTTACTATCTTTAGAAAAGTTTAGATGGTATTTTTTCTTTTTATCTTGCCTCTGTATAATCCATATTAAAGTTCATAAGTGCAGCACTGCTTTGTTTACAAGGAAACGCTTTAAGCGCAACCTGCTGGCAGATCTGCCTCTCATTCAGCTTGTCTGCTGTTTTTTTCATGCAGATATATTTTATGTATAGCTTTAAGTCAAACCATTCAGATTTTGATTCAAATTTCGAAATTATACATATATAAAACTGCTCATGTTGCATGTATGCAGCATTTTTGTTTGGATAATGATTAAAATGCAGTGGTTGCCTAAAATAAAAAACACAAACAAAACATAAAAATCCTTATATTAATAAAATTAATATATTTATTTTATTTGTGTCACTTATTAAAATGGCTTGTTCTAAAATGAAATGTAAATTTAGTTTTGTAATTTACATTTACATTATATTTAAATTTTGTTATTAGCAGACGCTTTTATCCAAAGTGACTTACAAATGAGGACAATCAAACCAACAAAAGAGCAATAATATGCAATTGCTATATAAGTATATTATTATAGTGTATTTCAATTTCACAAAGACACGTGCAGCATTTTGTCCAAGCAATAATAAAAGGACACATTTAATTTATAATATGTCTTAAATCTAATTTTGTTAAAAAAATAATAATAATTGAATTGAATTGAATCGTGAAATCAAAATCATCAATCAAATTGAATCATGAGTTGAGTGAATCGTTACATCCATACTAATTAGGCTTGGTGACAGTACACCTCTGTTGAGTTTGCGATATCTTGAATGACACAGTGTTGCTTAGTACCTCTCCCACATCCATTTGATGGCTTGAGATCATATATTTATATTTAATATGAGCACCAGGTTTTCAATTTTAATATTGCCAACTTGATCAAAATGACTCAGTTACGTTCTTAGTCTCTCTCAATGTAATCAGAATGATTTTTATGACTGTTAGCAGTCCTTGGCATTCTCATTAGCTTTTGGCAATGCAAAAAATTTCCCAAATTTTATTGTCTGGCATCCTATCAATCGAATTACATACATATAAAACTATTTTGGAAATATCTGCTACCTCAACCTGGGAAAAGCTAATGAAAACTATCGTTAAACATTTTTCAAGAGATATGAATAGCTCATTGATTTTATGCTTCGGCAAATGTGTGTATTAGTGTTTGTCTCCATGTATGAATAGATGTGTATGTGCTAGGATGGGAATTTTTGAATATCGTGTGTAGCCACAGCAGATGTGCAGAGTGTCTGGCGTCCAGATGGGCATCTATTAAGCGGAAAGAACCCAAAGCACCAGAGCACCACAAGAATCAAAGCAGCTCCATTACTATAAACATCACTAAAGTATCCACAGATTCATTTCAGAGCTACCTCAAACACTGAAAGAAAAACAACTCTTTATGGAGACTATGACTGACTCTAATAGAGTCTCAGAAAGGTTGCTAATGGTGTCATCCATGTTAGATTGCTATATCTGAGTGAAAGAAACTAGAGCTCAACTTTCTTGGTTGCCACAACAAAACGATATCATATATATATATATATATATATATATATATATATATATATATATATATATATATATATATATATATATATATATATATATATATATATAAAATGTATATATATAAAGTTTGGGATCAGTACGATTTATAATGTTTTAAAATAAGTTTCTTCTGCTCATCAAGGCTGCATTTATTTGATCAAAAATACAGAAAAAAACAGTAATATTGTGAAATATAATTACAATAAAAAAAATATTCTTTCAAATATAATTTATTTCTCTTGATTCTCTTGCCACATGATCCTTCAGAAATCATTCTAATATGCTTCTTTATTATAAATTTTGGAAACAGTTGGGCTGCTTAATATTTTTTGGAACCTGTGATACTTTTTTCAGGATTCTTTGATGATTAAAAAGTTAAAAAGACCATAATTTATTCGAATATACAGTAAGTCTTCAGTATAAGTCTTTACTTTTACTATTTAACACATTCTTGCTGAATAAAATAATTTAAATAATTAAAAATAATTGTATATTGTTACAAAAGATTTCTATTTTTAATAAATCCTGTTCTTTTAAACATTCCATTTATCAAAGAACCCTGAAATGTATCCACAAAAATACTGAGCAGCACATATGTTTTTAACAATGATAAAATAAGAAATGTTTAAACATCAAATCAGCATATTAGAATGTTTTCTGAAGGATCATGTGACATTGAAGACTGTAGTAATGATGCTGAAAATTCAGTTTTGACATCTCAGGAATAAATTACGTTTGAAAATATACTGAAATAGAAAACAGTTATATTAAATTGTAATATTTCACAATATTATTTTTACTGTATTTTAAGCCAAATAAATGGAGCAAATGACTTTCAGAAACACTTGCCCACAAAAATTTAGACTTTTGAACGATAGCGTGTGTATATATTTCCACATAAATAAATAAACACTTACACTCTGGGTAATTGTCTCAGTTGGGCCAGCCCCTCTGTCTACAGTATGTCAACAAGACTGAGTCAGTGCAATTTAAGAACGTGTGACGAGCCTTTTGCCTCCAACCCCCATTAGGGTTTATGTTGAACTCACACTATGCCAACATACAGGAAAGCATCCTTTAAAAATGCCCTGACTATCTAGGAAAAGCCTTTACTGTGTAAACCAACAATACATCAGTTTTATTGGTTGTACGTGACTGAAAACAAAATAACAAGAACTATATAGTATATATTTATATTCTATAAAAAACTAAATAAACTACTATCATCCTTATAAAAACTTATCCACAGACATGCAGCCATCACAAAAGCAGACACAGCAGGCCCATCATGTTTTAAAGCCACCATACTGGTACAAATAGAGAAGGTATTAAATAACAGCAGTTGTCTGTCTTGTGTTCCTCCAGAACTAGATACTGATGACAAACCAGACACCACAAAGTCAAGAAGACAAGACTCAACAAGCCCTGCTGTCCAGTACACCTTATCACAGCGCATCAAAGATGTGAACATGAGACATATACCTGCATTTCTGAGAACATCCCCCTTCAAAGAACAAGATCAAAAAAGACCATGAAATTTCACATTTCCTCTAGAGTTTACACATTATTTTCATAAAGTTACAAACTGTGCCCAGTTTAGTCAAAATACCAAAGTCTGCGATCAAAAGTCTGAGATTTTCAGTATGAACTCAATATTTCTTACTAAAAATGTCAAAGACCAAATAAATGAGCCATGGATTCAATATCTCTAAATTTAGAAAAGAGACCTCTTTAACATCTCCATTGTAGGTAGCAACACGATTAAAACGAGGAAACAGAATTTTACTGAGATATTCTGCTATTTGTTTCTTTTGTAATCTCACATCTCTTCTAGAGTTTCGAAAGGAATCTCAAAAAGAATTTCAAACTGTGTTCAGATTAGGCAATATATCAAAGACTGCAATCAAAGGTCTGAGATTTCAATAAGAACTCAAATATTTCTCATCCAGTTATTCCAAAACCAAATTATCTGAGCTATTAACTCTAAACTGTGTGTTAATAATTTTCCCATTTGTGTCTATTTTTATCTCTCCTAAGGAATTTTATGAGAGATACTTAAATAAAACATAACTCAAAACATAAAGCCTCATACAGCTTTTCTTTTAGATGAAATGTACAATTACAGCTAAAAAGAAAGAAAGAAAGGTGTTATGTTTATGAATATGTTAAGTGAGGGCAGCCCTTCAAGAGACTGAATGGTCTGTGAGGCAAAGAGGACAAGCTAAAATGTCAAATGCCATTTACCTGAACGATCAACCATTATCTTCCACTGAAAACAACACCTGGAGGTGTGACAGCAACAAATAGAGATTCCTAACTAAGTACGTGTTCTTTTCTGCATAAACATAAATTACATGCTATGAAGAACTATTTAAACCACATAGAGTTATGAGTCAAACGAAAGTTCAAAGGTCAAGCTAGTCATTGTTGCATGCAACCAGGTTCATTAGTTTCTGAATCAGTCACAGAAATTCCTTGCATGTAAAATATGAGACCTGACACTATCTGATCCATATGAGATTGTTTCCAACTGCGTAACTGAAACAAATTGGGACACAAACCAAAGAAAGGGCTAGTGAAGTAAGGTGTATAATATCAAAACAAAATTGTCTTTATGCTTCCAAAACTGATTAAAGCTATCAGAAACTACCCAAATACACACTATTGAAACTCTAGCTCATAAAATCTTATGTAGCCTAACTAATGCCATGTTGTTCCACAGTGTCGTACCTGCCGCTCTCCTGTTAAGCAGCTGCTGGCGGGCAATGATCCTGCCCAGCCTGTACACCGAGCGCCGTCTGAGGTGGTCCATCCTCAGGTAGATATCCTGCGTCTCTGGGGTCATATTTCCCAGGCATTCGTTGCTCTCGGTGCGCGGCAGCTCCCTGTACATGATTACACAACGTGAAACATCCAGCACCCCCTCCCCAAAAAACAAATACCTGAACCAGTCACGTAATTTGTCCACCAACAGCCCAACATGTGTGAGATGTGAGTCCACAGAGTTCCAGTTCCAGAGGAGTACCAGCTGTCAGCCCTGCCCTCTTTTTGAGTCACATGACTAGAGGTAAGCCAATGAGAAGCCAGGATGAAGAGGGCAGACCTCGTGGCTGAGCTGAATTCAAGGTCTGTGCAAGCACTGCTTGGTTCAGGAGGGAAATATAAATACCAGAGGAATGCCTGTGAACTGAGCGAGTGGAGAAAGCTGGAGAGCAAGGGGCCGTGGGAGGGGAAAAAGAAAAACAGCATGGCTAAGAGAAACGCCCAGACCTAAAAGAACTAGCCTGCTGCTGTGAAGCCCCACTCAGGTGCCAAGTTTGCTAAGGAGGAGTTTGTTAGTTGGGAAAAGAGAAATGAAGAGTGGCAGGAAAAGAGAAAAGTTTGGCCTTATAGACTATTAACTTAATTCAAATGCTTTCAGACAAAAAATATGTGGTCACACAATCCATTAAGACAATTCAAAATAGAAAAACAGACATAGAAGTACGTAAGAAAAATGAATACCAAAAGGTGTCTTGCTGGTAAACTCAATCCTCAACCCTCTATTTGCTCTAAGCACAATGGGGCTTCACCTTGTGAAACAGCCATTCATGCTAAAATGTCCATTTCACACATTAAAATAGGTTGTACAGGAAACGTCTGAAATGTAGGTGAAACACAAGAATCTTTATTTATGCTGAAATAATGTGCATTTATCACTTGACAGGTGTCAATAAACTAAACTAAACTAAACTATGTGTCATTAATATATGTCCATGCTTTAATTATCTCTTAGCTCCACTTACATTATTAAAAATATAATAATAATAATAATAATAATAATAATAATAATAATAATAATAATAATACTTTAACATATTATATTACATGACAAATACTTATTATTTTAATTTTAATACTAGTAGACATTTTGTATTATTTATTTCAGTAATATCACAAAAGAAAAAAGAAAAATCTGTTGTAAAAGTCAATCATGGGCTACTGGTCGAATGCTGTCTGCAACTGATACTGATACCTCACAAATGCTTATACTTCAGTGAAACACAAATGAGTTCTACATAAGCAAAAGAAACTTTGCACAATACAAATTCCTTTTGTAGTTGCTTTATAAGTACCAATAAAGTAGATAACATTCCAAATTGCATACTTGCCATCTGTTAGGCATGTCACGTGTACATGAATCTAATGTACTTGGATAACTAAAATACTGTATGCTTAGTAAATGTAATTCATGTGTGTGTGTGTGAGTGTGTGTGTGTGTGTGTGTGTGTGTGTGTGTGTGTGTGTGTGTGTGTGTGTGTGTGTGTCATTATAAACAAGAAAATACATAAATTACACATACATGTAAGTCACTCACAGTTTAGTTATGCTAAAGCACATTAAATTAGAATTTGTGCAAATGAAAAAAAGAAAGACAAGAAAAATTATTTTACAAGAAAAAAAGGAAATGAATGGAAGGTTTGCAAGAGCCTCTGTTCCATTGCTGCATGAAACACCCCAAGTCTTCAGGCTGAAAATAGACCCCACATCTTTGCAAACACTTCCACGCTCTGTTGACTAAACTCCATCACTCTTAAGGCACTGGTAAACAAGCACACATTTCCTGTTAGCATGTGTTATAAGCCTCTCGCTCCTAGTCTAAGTGTGGGCGAGCACATAAACACATGAACCGGGTACGAATGGGCACGGCACCAAGTTAAACACATTCTGTGCCCCCTCCCTAACTGGCACATACTAACCATACTAGAAACCACACAAAGACCGCAATTCAACCAGTGCCTGCAATCTTGCTGCTATTTATACATAAACTACCCCGTCCCTCACTCCAACGCCCCTCAACACAGGAAAGTTGTCATGTTTTTGACTCTGTAACAGTTTTTAAGCTGTTCTGAACAGTTTGTGTCGCTAAATTAAAAATGATCTCACTTGTTGACCCATAGCTTGAGCTTATAAACAAGGTACAGTGCATGCTCTTGCAATCCCATAATGCACAGAGTGTTTTGTTAAATACAGGTGTAACTTGAGTGACCGATAGACCCTAATGAATGCTGTTATTTGTTTTCCACACAGACCACTTAAAGAGTTGATTAATATATATATATATATATATATATATATATATATATATATATATATATATATATATATATATATATATATGCGTCCGTGTGCACAAACGCACACACACACAGACACACACACACACACATACATATATATATAAAATGGACTTCATAACAATATATTGACTCAATTCAAGTGAAAAACAGGCTGATATACATTGATATTCTATGGAAAAGTAAATGATTAACAACTAATTGCTTTAAATATTTCTTTGCTTGTGTTCAATAATCCTTCAGTCAACAAAAGCCAACACCAGTTCTGGCACAGGTTTGGTTCTTTGGAGGAAATGAGTGGTAATAAGTGTACTATGCACTCAACGGACCCTACTGTACAGCACAATGAGTCAGACTGAGAAAGAAAAACAGCTATTATCTCATACCATATCATAATTTCAGTCACTTTAATTGGTCTATATAGACATATGATGGTATCTCCAATGGCTGTACATGGAAATAGCTCAAAAGTGCTCTCTGATGAAGCACTCTGGAATAAAATGAAATAAAACTTTTGACAAACCATTCAACAAAGCTACAGCTAGTAGAAAATAGTTAAGGCAAGTCAAATCAATTATCAGATGCTTATTTCAACAAAGCAAGAACAATGACAGGTTTTTGTGAACACTAAGCCCCCGCGCCTCATTTGAGTGATACAAAATCTTGCCTTTATTAACTATTGACCGAGATTGCTTTGTAGATTAGCCACTTCTCCAACACATTTTTAGCTTTATGTAGGAGAAGTGTTATTGAAAACAGATTGAGTGCTCTTCCAGATTTAGCTCAATATTCAGAGCCAAACCTGCCATTGCCAAGTCTCTCATCATCTCTATACTGGAGCCGAAGATGAATGTCTGACAGCTCTCAAAATAAATGTATGCAAAAGTGGAGCAGAGAACAGACCCTGCTCACCACTCGCCAAAGAATGCACTTTCCACATGCTCTCTCTATCTCTCTTTCTCCCTCTCTCTCTCTCTCATTTGCTACAATCAGAATTCTCTTACCTTGCATTATCTTAAAAAATATCAAATAAAAAGGAAAATAATATAAAAGAGATCAATTAAATATAAAAGAAATAAAAAATAAATTATTTAATTTAATTAAATTAATTAATAAATTAACACTCTTTAAAGGGATAATAAGAAAATGATAAATTAATGAATTAATAAGTAAATGAAAAAGCAAGGGCAAAAGAAAATAAAAATATAAAGATAAATAAATGTAATGAAATTATGAGAAAATAAATAAATGAATAATAAGAAAAGAATAAAAAGATAAATTAAGGATAAAATGTACAAATAAAAGTAAGAAAGATTCATATTTATATTAATAAAAATATTAGTTATTAAATAAATAAATGACACAACAGAAAAAAAAGAATTTAAAATATATAAACAGCTAAGTAAATGAAATGAAATTAAATAAATAAATGCATAAAACAAGACATTTTGAGAGGCATAGTTGTTGGCTCTGATGGCATCAAAATAAGCCACAGCTCCATATGCAACCTGTCTCAGCACGTTTGAACTCAACGGCAACAGCATAAACCTCAGATCTTTGAAGAGCGCAGTAGAGGGTTTTTGGGATGTTATACAGACAGCACTACTTCACAGATATCTTGGTACTTTATTTGTGTATTTTTCCACTAGCTGAGGCAGAAGCCAGAAGCAACAGCCAAGAAAATGTAACTGTATTTGTACACCTTCATGAATTAATAGCTACGTTTTGATGGAAACAAAAATAAACAGTTTTGTGGCTTCCACAATCAGGTCAGATGAGGATTAGCCACAAGAGAGGCCAGTCAGAATGACAGCTGATTAATAAAACGTCCTGGCTGAGAAACTCCAGCCTGGGATGCTGACTCCACAACTCAGGCGTACAGAGAGCGAAGATATCAACACAGCCAGTGGAAAGAAAAGTTATCAGCATAATATTTACTCTGTGGGTTTCTGGGAAGGGCCGCTGAACATGGGCAGGAGCCAAATAAAACCAGCAGGTGCTTACGATTCGCTCCAGCAGGGAGAGACGGCAGACAGCGAAATGTTTCTGCTGTCTCTTCTGAATTCTGCTATGATTGAATCTCTCATTGAAAATGTCAAAGCCGCATCACATTTATGAGTTTTCTCTGCTTTGAGGAATCTGTTCCTTTGTTTAAGCGTAATTTTATAAGGCAACACCGACTGGATTGTGTGCAGAATGAGCTAAATGTTATTTTAATCCGTCTTTCTTGTGGCCCTTGAACGCTGCATGCCTTCAGTTTAAAAGGCTCTTTTGCAAAAGGCTTGTCAGGAGATTTGAATGATGCTTAAGTGTTCTAGCCTATGATCCTGAAACAAAAGTGTTGAAATGCAGACCATAGTGCAACCATAATGCAATCCTATACAAATCCATTATTTCATGTGGGCTGCAATGCTTAAGTCTTGGAAGGCAGGCTCATGGACAGTCCACTGATAAATATACAAAAATGGTAAATGCCAACTGAAATCTAATCTGAAATCTAAAATCCAACTTCACATTTATTAAACCCGCTAAAACATTTGAAGAAAGAAACCTGGTTGATACAACCAGCACCTTTCATCTTCAGCTCTTTTCTATTCTTCCATTCTTGAACCACATCTATTTCCAATAAATACTGTTCATTTGCACTTTATATTCATCAAAGAATCCTAAAAAAAATGTATCATGGTTTCCACAAAAATATTAAGCAGCACAATTGTTTTCAACCTTGATAAGAAATGTTTCTTGTGCACCAAATCAACATATTAGAATGATTTCTGAAGGATCATGAGACGCTGAAAACTGGAGTAATGATGCTGAAAATTCAGCTCTGCCATCACAGGAATAATTTACATTTTAAAATATATTACAAATTGTAATAATATTTCACAATATTGCTGTTTTCACTGTATTAATTATCAAATAAACGCAGCTTTGCTGAGCATAGAAGACTTCTTTCAAAAACATTTAAAAATCTTATCGACCCCAAACTTTTTAATGTTACTGTACAAACAGTCGTTTTCAATTTGTCCACTGCTTTAAACAATACACTTTGTTTTTTGAAGGACAAAACTAAAAGGTGGAGCTCTGTCTGTCAGAATATCCTTTATGGTTGAACTTTCAGACTGAAATACACCCCTCTTGGGAGCCACACTGAACTCTCCACTGTCTTGCCTCAAAGAGCTCCTCATTGTTTGGCATGTGTATAAACAGTCAGGCCAGAGCGTGCACATGACTGCCACCTACGCAGCACATCACATCTCTGAAATACATATATGGAAATGAACGTGATAAGCATGCCAACAATGCCTCAACATTTCATCACCATCCCCATGGCAGCCCGATCATGTGCCCAAATAAATTTACGACAAATATACAAGCTGTTAAAGATTTCAATCTAATAACAGCAGAGTTTTAACTACTGCCCAATAAAACCACCAGATGGACCACCATAAAGCACTCAAAGAGAAAAATAAAACTCCAATATGAAAAGTGATTACTAGTGTTTTCCACTAGGCACCACGTTGCATTGACTGACATCTAGTGGTCAAACACTGTCAAAAGTGGTTATTGTCAAAGTGTCTCCACTTTGAATACATCACCAGAGGTTTAGAAGTCTATAAAGTCAATAGCAGTTTCTAAAAATGTTCAGCACATCTGCCAGTAAATTTATACTTAAACAAATGCACAAAAATAAAATGCTGAAAGTAGACTAGTGGAAGACAGATTATGCAGAATTCCCCATTCAATATGTATCAGAATTCCCCATTCAATATGTGTGTGTGTGTTTATATATACATATATATATATATATATATATATATATATATATATATATATACATAAATAGATACACACACACATCTATGTTGTCACTTTCTACTGCACGTTGTTAAATGTGTTCTGTGTTATACAGAATGTGACAACTTTGATGTGTTGTTACCTTTAATGTTTTGTTTATTTGTCTTGAAATTGTTTTACCTTTTAAATTGTGATTAAAAACCTACAATACACTAAAAAATATGTGGCGTAGATAAAAAATAAATTTCTCCTAACGATAGTGCAACTGCAAAGATTAAGCAACTTAAAACTTAAACAGCGATGCTCAATGATCTCAAAACCATAAATAAATGCAAACGTTTCGTCCTCACGTTGTGCACGTCATCATATCACTGTCATTCCACGCATACGCTGCAATGCAGAGCGCGTGAACTTTACTTCAGTGTCACTAACCTGCAAGTCGTCTCTCTCTGACGCTTTTCCACAATAAATCCCAAGCTTTGGACGTAGATTCTCTGAGCTGCTCGCTGAACGATCGTCTGAGGTTCAGTTTCGCTGTCATCGTCGATCCGCGCTCATAAGAATCAATCAGTGTGGCTCGCGCGCGAACTCCCGTTATTTCTCAAAGATAGCGAGACTCTTCGTCCTCTTCTTCACCTGCCCCGCAGCCACAGACCGCAACGGGAAACTTTTCCGAAAAATAAATGCATATTAAAAATAATAATGTGGTAGGCTAATAATCTCCTAAATAATCCAGGTAAGGACATGCGTTGGTAAAAGACGCGCAGCCGCTGTCTGGAGCCGCTGTGTGTTTCAGAGCAGATGTGGGTTTGTTTGAAGTTTCTCCTTCAGCTCCTAACATGCAATCTCTCTCTCTCTCTCTCATACACTTTCTCTCTCTCGTTCATCACTCTCACTACTGGAGGACTTCATTTCAAGCCTCACCAAAGATCTCAACTCACGCACGCCACTCCATATTAATTCCTGATGCTGTTTAATGTTTAAATAAATAAATAAATAATTTATTTGCTGTGTTAAAAAAAATAATGTATATGTAAATATTTAATATAAAAAATCCTTTAAATGTATATATACATATATATTAAAAATCATATATATATATATATATATATATATATCAACAAATATATGCACTTGTGAAAAATATGTATTTAAATTTTAAAATACTAAAAAATACAGAAAAAAAATACAAACAATAACAATATACTATATGCCTTTCTAAAGGAAAAAAGCACAAAATTCAGCTCACATACTCTAGTCTGCATAACAAAAGCAATATAATATAATATAATATAATATAATATAATATAATATAATATTATATAATATGATATAATATAAAGTAAATGAAAGTTTGGGACAAAAAGATATATAGAGAAAAATGTTCATGCTGAGGAAGGACATACCATGAACACTGACGGCTCTTTTAATTATGAGCCTCTATGGTTTCCATTTTGCGCTCAGCATGGCATTATCATCATAACAGAGAGGAGATTGCTTTTTTGTGACAGGTTTTCTGTCTGTAATGTCAAAAGTTGATCCAAGCTGAGATGAAAAAAAGGAGGTGACAAAGCGAGTCTAATGGAGAAATTAATACTTTCATATAAATGACTACTGCATGCAGCGAAACTCATGACAGATTAGTATCAGAGTATTCAACCTGGATCCAGGATTTGTTATTAAAAGAAAGAGGTTTAGCTTTGCTTTAACATAAAGCAGTGCAGGATTTGTTGTCTTCCAAGATCGGAGAGAACAGATTTAAGCAGCCAGTCATGTGTCTAGGTAGGGAACAGGTATGAGTCTGGCCTTTATCAAGGTGAGTGTTAATGCGCCTGAGCTTTATTCACTAATGGAGTCATCTGATGGGAAAAACCTCCCAGGAGAACATGAGGGTCATCTGCTGTGCCTCAGCTTACGTGTCAAAGGTCAAAGGTTAGGGCCAAACATTTCCACTCTTGCGGGATCTGCAATGGAATGCCTGGCTTGGTGATACGACCATCCGACCACTTAAAGAATAGACTAAGAATTGGAAGTTGACTGATATTACATTTTGAAAAAAGCCAATGCATTGTGTGCATGTGTCTATTATGTATGTATGTATGTCTGTCTGTCTATCTATCTATCTATCTATCTATATATATATATATATATATATAATTATTTATTTTAATCAGTACATTGATTTTACTATTGGCCGGTTAATGATGAAATGGATGAAATAAATTATAATTTATTTATAAATAATTTTATACTTTATCGTGTTCTAAAATACATATGATTCAAATAAATAAATGACTGATATAATTATATAATCTATATATATTAGATATATAATATAATTATGAAATATGTATAATTGTGTGTGCGTGGGTGTATATATATATATATATATATATATATATAATACTACATAAAGTTCTAAAATACATATTAAAATATATAAATGCTAAAATTAATTTTTCCACTTTAGTAAGCTTTAAAAATAGACAGAGAGATAGACCTCTATTAAAATACACAAATACAGAAGAGCACTTTTTAACTAACTTCAATATCTAGCCTCAAGAGGTTTAAAAAGTCTCAAGTGAAAAAAATGAAGACCACCTAAATGATGACAGACAGCTTTCTATACTATACTATAGGTTCATTTGTCTAACGCACAGACTGCTGGACGTTTAATACTGCAAAGTCAGGTCGTGTCTGTCCACCTCAGCAACTGTCTCACTCCATCACTGCTCCAGCTGGCTGTTCTGAGCCCTTGATCTCCTGTCTGTCAGCAGCTGATCTATTTGAGAGACCCATCACTTTAAACTTCAGCACAGGCTTTCCATTATAAAACCAGCCCATGGAGCAAAATACCAAACCAGCGGTCAGCACAACTTTGATGACTCTCGGTCTCGCTGACAAAACAGTTGATGCTGAACGTGTCATCTGCTGTCACGTTGCATTTCAAGCAGTCTACAATGAAATAAACAGAAAGCATTAAATCATAACTTACGCCATATACAACTTGATATGTTCATAACTGTTCCAAATGTCTCATTAAATAAACTGATCTTAGAGATTAAACCGAAATGGATATTGTGAAAGAAATGAGCCAGCCCAGATGTGGATCTACAAGTGCTTATAAAAAGTTAATGAATAATTAGTTTCACGGAATTACAGCGCAAACCCTCAACATTTGCCAGTGAGAATCTGAATATCATACAGATGGTTGAGCTCGAGCATCAAGCAAACTCAATGGACTTCTGCCAGGCAGCACATTTGCACAGTAGCCAAGTTGGTGTCTCTGCATAATTCTCACCAGCGTCGAAGTACGCAATTGAAACCACATGGACATTCAAATGGCAAAATTCCTCGTTTAAAAATATTTGAGCCTATTTAACACAAGCCTTTAGTTGCTGTCTGGTCCTGTGCTCAGTAATGGGGTCACGCGGGTCACTTTCCTGATCAAAGCCTTTGACAGGAAGCCCCATGCTCATGGCTTCATGCTATCATTCCTATTGCTGTGATGTTCTCTGCATCATTTGGGAAAAAGATTGTTGATATCGAGGAGATTATTATGGCTAGACTAGGAGGATACACAGGAAGCAGTGATGTAAAAGAGGAAGTGGCTGTTAGAATTTGAATGGGTGTCCACACAAACCCAAAGGGGTTGCTTGTTTTAGCAAGACCCCATCAAGCACTTATCTTCTCTCCAAACAGCCCCTTTAGGCTGCATATGTAAATACAACGCACTTTGTTGTTGCTGTTTAAGGTGCAAACTAGCTGAGAAGTTTATCTGAAAGGCTTGAGCACAATTAATCGTCACTAATGCTTGTGTTGGTTCCCACACATATAAATAAAAGATGTATTCACCGCAAGTGGTTTCATTTCATCTATGCTATGAATTATACATGAAACCGCATGTGGTCTTCTCTTGCACCTCTTGTTTGTTTGGCTACGAGCCCAGAGATGTGAGCTCCAGGCTGACCACTGAGCTGGAATGAGAAAAGGCCCAGATGTTGAGAAGCTGGGCTCCGATTGGCCCCCTCATTTGTCCGTGAGGTCCCAGGCCAGGCTCCAGAAATCCTCCGGGGGGGATCACGCTTCCCAGCCTAATGCATTCAAGGCGTGGAATTCTCCCCCAACTTCCTTCTTGCTCCTACATATGGGCCCATCTAATGCATGCGCTATAAATTTCCTGAGCAAATATTCCAAAGTCAGAGCACAAACGTAATGTATATCTGCTTTTAGATTAGGGGCTTGAGGGGGAGGAAGAGCCTTAAAGCAATTGTTCACTGTGTGCATGTAATTAATTGTGTAAAGCATCATTGTTTTTGATAAATCGCTGAAATACTAAATGTGTGACTGACTGTGGTTGTGTTTGGAATAGCATACTGGCATACTGTTCTTCCTATTTCTGCAAGTATAAAGTATGTGCAATGCATTCAACCATGGTAGCGTGTAACTGCCACAATAATTTTTGCTTGTAACTTGTGACTGAACAAACAGAAGAACTGAACAGAATGAGCAAAGAAACAACTGAATTAATGAATGAATCAATGAGTAGTAAAAGAATAAACCTCTACTACAATTTTTGCTACTAACGTGTGACTGAAGAAACAGAACAACTGAACAGAACGAACAAGCAAACAAGTGAATGAAGAGAAACAACTGGATGAACAACAGACAACTGATTCAATCAATCAATCAGCGAACAGTAACAGAATCAACAGCCACTATAATATTTGTTAATTTGTGACTGAACAAGAATAAATGAATAAAACAAACAAACAAGTGTATCAATGAATGGCTCAATAAATAGTTACAGACTCAACAATATTTGTTAGTAACTTGTTGCTGAACCAACAGAATGAATGAACTAACAACTCAATGAATGAATCAATTAATGAACAGTAATAGAATTGACAGTCACTATAACATTTGCTAATTAATTATGACTGAAGGAACAATTAATGAACCAAACAAACAACTGAATCAACATCTGAAGGAACAGCCAAATTAATGAATCGTAACAGAATCAACAGCCACTGTATTTTTAAAGCCACTTGTGATCATTCTGTGAACAGAGCATGATCTAGCTACTTAGCTTAATAAATTACTGTAGCTCACAAAAGAGTTACACACACACATACAGACGTCATGAAGGGGCCAGAGGGGGTATGTGAATGCTATTGGTTAACTGTTTCAAACTGCAGTATGACAAAGCATGTAATGCTGTCAAGTCAATATCTGTTAGGACTCAACCAACCATGGGAAAATATTTACAGTCACACACACCACTTGGCTTCTATTAGCAGAGAGGGGATTATAATACACAGACAGACACACACACATACACACACACATACACACACACACTGTGCCCTCTTACCCAATTTGCATGTACGCAGACTGTGATTTGTGCACTGGAAAACACTGTATGTGCAAAATCCCATTTTAATGGAAATGACTCAAGCTGTCTACATTGGTGAGTGCTTATAATCTGACTTCAGTCAACATTTGATTTGATTTCTAATCAAATAATTCCAATGACATTTGTACAGCCCAACTCAATACAAAACGACAAACAAGCTAAGGAACAAGCAAATCAAATGTTCTTCTAATATCAACTTACAGTGCATCTTTGCAGCAGACTAAATATGGCTGAGAAGGTAAAGCAAGGTTGGAAATTAATTGTAGATTAGATTTAAACTTAAGACTAGATTCTATTAAATCCAATTTGGTGTATATTTGTCAAAAAGAAAAATATTATGCCAGATTTTATGACTAGCAAAACACAATAAGCAGCAGAATTTCCCAAATATTAGCAAGCTGTTAACTAACAATGAATTAATAAGACATCATGAAAAAAAAAGAAGGTTATTCATGAGAAATGCTTGGCACAAAACCTCAGGAGCTCAGTCATGAATAGAAGTCTGTTTATTCTCTTCTGTCTATAGCCTGTTCGATTGCCCAGCCAAATTGTTTAATAAGCACTTAACCACAAGAAAACCCCACTATCCCGCAGGGACACCACGGTCTTGCATAACTGTACAAGCACAAGCCTTAAGAGAGGAAGAGGTTTTTGGATAATGCTGCTTTATAGTTTGGCCTTTAGAATATTACATTAAACAAAGCTGCAACCCAAAATAGTGGCAAAATTGTTTGTAGTACAAAAAGTAAGCAAAAATGGTCTTAAAATCAAACACTGCAATGTATTAAATCTAATCCACAAAGGCTGGAATGTCTGGAAAGTGTCTGGAATGAAAAAGTATGAATTTCAGTTATTTCATTGCTAAACTACAGGACAGTGTGGTCTCAGTTTGCAAGTAATGCTCAAATACTGTACAAATATAACATATATATTACCGCTCAAAAGTCTGGAATTCCTGTGAAATTCCTATTAAAGACATTTAAACGTTGTTCATCAAAGAATCCTGAGAAAAGACACTACAGTATATCATGGTTTCCAACAATCATTAGGCAGCACAACTGCTTTCAGCATTCATAATCATAAAAGTTTTAATAAAAGCACCAAATCAGCATATTAGAATGGTCTCTAAAGGATCATGTGACTCTGAAGACTGGAGTAATGATGCTGAAATATCAGCTTTGCTATTACAGGAATAAATCACATTTTACAATATATTAAAATAGAAAACAGTTATTTTATTTAAAATTGTAAAAATATTTTACAATATTAATGTTTTTAATGTATTTCTGATTAAATAAATGCAGCCTTGGTGAGAATAAGAATCTTATTTTAAAAACATCTCAAACCTTAGAGTGGTGTTTTTATGCACATCGACACATATTTTACTATTATGGAAACATTGCTTCCGTTCTTGGATAATTACTCTGCATATCCTGTTTTGGCCATTCCTCACATTATTGAAGGCAGGTTATTGACTCGGACAAGAATTTAAATGCCCAAACACACACAGTTCCATCAGCCTTGTGATTGGTTTGATACTTCCTTTACTTCATTTTAACTTACAAAAAAATAAAAAATATGTTCCAGTTGCTTTGATTATTCATCATTTATACATCTTGGGATTTGCAGAGCACTGCATGTAATTGGTGGGGATTGCAGAGGTGACAAGTCTTGTACAGTGGGGCCTGATCCAAATTAGTGGTCGTTCAATCCCTCTACGACATCTTCTACTGAGAGAAAATCACACTCTGGGAAGAATAAGTTAAACAAATTATAGGGGAATTATTAAGAAAGATTCCTTACTGCAAGAACCCGCGATGGTGCAGTAAGAAATTGAAACGTTACATTATGTAAACTGCTTTTTAAACACAAAGGCATGGCTGTAGGTAACCAAATAATCCATCAATCCTTACATAAAAACAATCACAGGATTTATAAACCTATAAACGAAATTGAGACCAAAAAGCAATTCCAGCATTACAGGATTCCAAAGTGCCAGTGCCAACAATGGAAGTCCACAGGAAGCCACAAGTCATTTTCCATTTTTCCACATGTGGAATATTTCATGCTCTCCCTGTGGCAGCGGCTCTCTTTACAGCACAGCCTGCCAGGCCACATGATGACCTGTCTATAAATTTAACTCATGATGTCATTGATTTGGGCCATGCATGAGCAGAGGGAGGCTAAAAGATCAAATAATAACATAATCGCATGAACCAATCCTCATGTGCAGAGAAAAATTATGCTTGAAAGCCTTCAAATGAAAAAAATATTCAGTAGTGGCACTTGCTAACACAAGCATCTTCTACTATAGCACATGCTTAGGGTGTTTAAACTTTGGTATGTAAATATTCCTTGACTGGTTATGCTATAGCCATTAATAATACAACAAATTGTGTGGCTTATTGAGGGGAGATGTGCTATTACTTTTCCAAGCAATTGGTCTTAAAGGGAAAGTTCACCCAAAAATGAAAATTCTTATTTACACACCCTCACATCGTACCAAACCTTTGGTTATTCTTCAAACATAAATGTGTCTTTTGAAAATGAACAAAGTCTTATGTTGATTGGCAGACAATAAAACAGGAAAGATACAAGTCATATACTATAAGGGCCATAATATGAAATGAAGGACCAGTATGCCATTACAGGGTTCACACTTGCTCACAGTTAAAAAAAAAAAAAAAAAAAAAACATAAGGATTTGTAAAAAATTATATTTATTGAAATTGCACTTAATTCCTAGCTGAAGAAATATTTCTGAAAAAAATAAAATAAAATAAAAAATAAACGGAGAAATATATACTATATAGAAATTCACTTTTCCATAACCTTTTTAAATTTTATATTCATTTCCATTGCCATTCCGGATGTCAGGATCATGGACCTGTTTTGTTGTGTTTTGCCCCGTTACTGTTCCTGTGTTCCATTATTTGATCATGTTCCTGTCATCATTTAGTTAATTAGTCATTCTGTGCACCTGTGTTTGGTAATTATCCTGTGTTTATAGGTTCTTGACTGTGCATTTCTCCTCGGACGGGTCTACTCGTTGCTAACTTGTTGTGTACGTGTGTTTGCTCCAGCGCCCATCTTGTGGATTTCCCTTGTGTTCCTTGGATTAAAGACTTTTGATTGTACTCCTCGTTTCCCTCGTACTCCTTCCAATAGCGTATCATGATACAGGGAAACAACACTTTTAAAATTCCCTGAAGTTTCCAGGTTTGCCAAGACCATAAGATTCCTGACCGTAGCAACACAACGGCAGCTACCCAAAATTTCTTTGCATCTCCAAGGACCACTCACATTTTCCACAGAAAACTGAGAAGGTTTGTCCCACTTCAGTTATAGTGGCCAAATGGAGGTACCATAGATTTTTGGGTTACTGAAGCTAAAATGTTATTACACAATTTTTTGTTGTTGTTTTTTTTTTTGTTTTTTTTACAATTTGTGAAGGATAATAATCCTGTATGTTCCCTCTTGTCTCTTTACTGTGCTTTCAGAGGTCTGTTTCCATTAGGAAATGGGAACTAGTGAACAATAGATGGCTGAGCCCAAAGCTATGAACAGAGAAGAAAAGCTAAACCTTCTGGCCGCCACTCAAATAATCACATTACCTCCATTCCACCAAGAAGTATTAATCTAGTTCAAACAACAATCTATAAAACTATTACGGTCAAAGGTATCTCAGCCATCATATAGTGAAAATAATGATCTAACAGTATTTATTTGATTTGCTTCTTAGTGCGATTGCAGCCAGCTACTCATTTCTTTTGACATGAGTATTTTGAAAGTAGTGGTAGAAACCAAGGTCATGATAATAACTTCTAGCTCTAGGTTGTTTTTACAGTTCCACTCTAATTTCAAGCACAATAGGTTCCAACAGTGGTGGAAGCGGTGTGTGAAAATATACAACCTATGATACAATATCATTTGTATAAACCAACCAGTTTCCTTCAAGGAATTCATTCCCTTTCATCTCACAGTAAATCAGGCACAGCTCTCCTGGTTTCTGTCTTGAAAGGGCATCAAGTACAGAGGGCTCTTTAGAGACAGACTGAGATAGGCCAGCCAGACAGGACTGCATGGTGAGCGGCCGCAGCTGTTAGGGGTCACCCTCGCTGGCCACTAAGAGCCAGCCACAATGGACTAGAAAAAAAGAGCCAGTCTAGAAAGCAGCTGCCTAGAGAAAATATCTTGAGATTCATCATGAACACATATAGGCAGTCTAGGAGGTTTGTGTAATCACTCCTGGCAGATTTAGAATACAGCAGAAAAGGAACAAGTAAGAAATAGGAAAACGGGAAAGAAAAGGAAGGGAAAAAGAAGCAAAGGAAGAAGAAAATGAAGTGGAAAATGAAGAGGGAAAAAAGAAAGTAAAACTAAGGAACAGTAAGGCAAAGAACAAGGAGAAGAAAAAGTAAAAGAGGAAAGAAAATTAAGCAAAAAAGAGGAAAATAAAGAAGAAAAAGAAAGCAAAGAAAAGGAAGGTTGTAGCATGGAAATGCTGAAGATTATATTGGACAGAGGTAGAGCTACAGGTGATTAATGTGCACTTATTCTTCTGGGCATATCCGGTCAATAAAAATTGCATTAGCTAAATTAGGTTTGCGGGATCAATATTACCAAAAAAGTTGGAAATGAAATTGATCATTATGATGTGATTGATGCAGGATAAAACAGAAGCACAAAATCAATGAGGCAAATAAACTTAGCATACATCATATACAAAGAGGCCGACTGATAATTTCCTTACAGTGATGGATGAATAGATCATTTTTGTACAGGGTCTTTCTATTTACTTTATTGCAATGGCCGCATTGTGAGACATGTTGTTCTCGGTAGAATCTGATTTGCACTCAGTTTAATATAGCATAAATCTGGCTCTGAACTGCCATGGTTTTTGTTTTTATCTGAAGAGGCAAAATTGCTTTACAGCTTTATCTAATCACCTGAGGACAAATTCGGTCTGGATGGATGGATGGATGAACAAACAATAGAAAGAATGGGTCTCATTCACTAAGTATGCGTGACTGTTTCCATTGCGGTTTTGCAAAACATTCCTTTTTTATTTGCATGAAAAACCACCTCATGCAAGCATTATCTATTTTCTTTTTTTGCGATATATATGGGAGTTTTTGCTAAATTTACATGTTTCCATTGGGCATATTTTCAGTTTGCAATTTCAATTTGTGCAATTTGAAGGTTAATGAAAATTGAAAACAGCTACTGAGACTCATCGACAAAATGAATGAATAAATGAGCAGACAGACAGACAGACAGACAGACAGATAGACAGATAGACAGACAGATAGACAGATAGACAGATTGTTGAATGGCTTTGGGTTTTCCCTGTCAAAGCAGAAAAAGGACATTCTCTGAGAGAGGGAACTCCATGTCCAGCACTGTCTGAACACAGGTTCGGGCTACAGCACCAGTGGCCTTTATCTGACTGTTCTGGGTCGCCTTTTACTCTGCCTTTTGGCCATGTCTCTCTTTGTGAGACCGGAGGTCTGACAAGGTGATGTTTACCATAACAAAAAGACCATACATTTTCTTAAAACAGCGCTGAACAGCAGAAAGAAGGCGAACCGCAAATTCCAAAGTGTTAAAGTCGTTTCATTGCACACAGGAAAACATGAACACAGTCTTGTCTCCTTACAAATAATTCCAGAGTGGGTTTGTTTTTTTGCAAACAAAAATGCATATGGGAAATTTGCCAGGATTTATCCCCACATAGTAAACGGTTGAAGCATAAATGTATTCTTTCTTTTACAACATAATTTCAAGCAATGTGGAGAAGAGGTCAAACTATCTGTTTATATCTGAGGAAAGACAAACATCTGAAAAAAATGAAGCGGGTCAGAGGGGTTGAGTATTTTTCCATATGTCTGGCTGTTGCTGTTTCTTAAACATGAAAGGTGAGGAATCTGCAGTATAAGTCATGTCATCTCTGGTGATCCTCATACAGCGTAAGACATGGATTATTCATTCACATCTGGTCATAAGACTGGCCTCTCAATCGATAACTGCCATGTCTAGACATGGATAAATACAGTTTCTTTGAGTATCGCTATCAAACCCTTCAGAGGGGGAGGGCTTGGTGCTCTGGAGGATGTGCAATTTATGTATAGTCAAGGAATTCAAAAAGTGAACTGGGTTTTGAGTTCTTCACAGGGGTCTGGCGCTGGTCTGCATCAGAGCTAATGGCCTTTTACGAGGAGCAGGGATACTTCTGTTTATAGGACGCTGCCGGTGGGTGGGTCAGAATGACCATTATAGACAGGAACTTGGTTATGTGGCCTCAGAGTTGTAATTCTTGGATCCAAATGCATTTGGAAACTGTTTCACTACACCTTCATATGTAAGTAAAAAAGTAAAGATTGTTTTTAAAAAAACATACATTTTTTTGTCAAAGTTTGCCAAAATAAACAAAACTTAAATGTTGGCTTAATAAAGCCTTGCCTGAAATTTAAAAAATTCAATCTGTCGAACACAAAAGAAGAAATTTGGTAAACAAACAGGTATTTTTTCTTCCATTCTACAGTACGAAACTCAATGGCTACCAGCAACAGTTTGAATACCAACATTCTTCAAAATATATCTTTCTGTATTTAACAGAATGAAACTCATGCAGGTTTGAAACAGCTTGAGGGTGAGTAAATGATAATATTATATTCATTTTTGGGTGAACTATCCCTTTATAGTTAGCAGTTCACAGTTCACCCAAAAACATTTATGCTATTAATGCGATTTTGGTTTGCAATGTATCAACCAAATCAATTGGTAAAAAAAGAGCTTCTCTCATAAAGGTTACAAACATTTACTCAACAGAATTTTATAGCCACCAAAACCTACTGTTGCTCATTTCCCCACAGCATGATCTTTAACCCTAATCAAAATGCACAGCACAGAGCTTTAAATAACAGCATTTACAATGATCTGAATGAAATAACATGTTTTAAGTTTAGAAGTCATCATTAAATGCTCCAGTGCCTGTAAGCGAGGTCTGGACAGAGTCTTTCTGGAGACAGTTACTCTAACGATGTGTGTAGTACATTGTGGAGCCGGTCAGCCATCTGGCTCTGCAGCAGAGTGACATCATTCAGTCTCAATGTCCCTGCAGTAAAATACGAGAGGGGAAATACTACACCACATGTGCCCTTAACTCGACACTTTTCTTTTATAGCATCATTATTGTTATTACTATTAGCATGGCTATCCAATCGAAGACACATAGTTAGTTGTTCAATTAAATAAAAGTGACAGTGACATCCAAAGTGGACAGATCCATTTAAACAAAAGCTGAAAGATTCTAAATAATAATAATAATAATAATAATAAAATTAAATATAATATTTAAAAAAATATTTAATAATATATGAAATCATTGTATTTTTATTTTTATGCATTTTATTTATTTATTTATTTATTTACAAGCACATCAAGCTAAGTCAAATATTTCTTCTCAGCCTAACAGTAACAATAGTCTGGTACACCCTCCTAATTTTAACTGGATCCCACAGCATGCCAGGACACAGAAAAAGGGCTATAAACAAGGGTCTCTCCAGACACTAAGAGGAACAGAAGAGCACCTGTCTGTCACTCATGCTACATGAATGGATTGAGAAAAGAAAGAGTAACAGATAGTTTATCATGTGGAGAAAACAAATTATAAGATCACTTTCTTTTGGTTTTTCTGAACTTCCATCTTGCTTCCTTTCTTCTGTATTTCTTAATTTCCTTCCTTTCTTCATTCCATCTCTATTTTTCTTTCCTTGTTTATATATTTTATCATTTTCCTATTGCTTCCATATTTCTGTCCATTCTTTCTTTCTGTTTTTACATTAGTTCATTCTGTTCATCCTTTTTTCCTTTTTTTGTATTATCTGTCCCATTGTTCTTTTCTTTGACATTTCTTTCTTTCCTTCCTTCTGTCTTTCTCTTTCATGCTTTATATTCTTTATATTTTTTATCTTCTTTCTGTTCTTCTTTTCCTTCTTTCTTTCCCTCTCTTCTTCTTTTATCCTTCCTATTACATTTGTCCCATTGTTCTTTTTCTTTTGCATTTCTTTTTTCCTTTACATGCACCTTTCTTTCTTTCTTTCTTTCTTTCTTTCTTTCTTTCTTTCTTTCTTTCCCTTCCTTCTGCATTTCTTTCTTTGCTTCCTTCCATAATTCTTTCTTTCTTTCTTTCTTTCTTTTAAAGCTTGCATCATGTCCTTGATGGCATTCCCCATATTTCTCCTCAGCATTCCCAGCTCTTCCTACTATCCTGTAAATGCAGTCCGTAAAAAGTAACATTTTCATTTAGTTTAACTTGCAAAAAGCTTATTTAACTTGTAAATACAGTTAGCAAGGTCACACAGCAAAACACTGCCTGAGAATATATTAGAAATGTGAGATTCTGAGATTTCAAACTGCAACATCAGTCAAGATTAAAGGAAAGTCTATTCCAGTCTGGGATAACAAAACAAGAATCTTGTTTCATTCTTGAATTAGTCACGCTCTGGACAAACTTCAGGACAAGCTCGGTGCGCAATTTGAGCAAAGAAGTCTATAATGTATCAGCTGTCACTTGAATACATGCTTTAGTGATTTGATTACATTAAGAAGCAATTCAAACAACTTCTCGCTAAAAACCTGATACACCTCCACAATAAACCGGTCTAATTAGTGAACATCTCTTAACTGATTAGAACAAAGATGTAGGATGTAGGATATAACATCTTAATCTAGGGGATACAAGTTTATAGGCTTATAACTTTCAGAAACTGCATTCCAAGAGGTTCTTTTACACCTTAAATGACAAACGCATTTACCCAGTCTGATAAATTCACTAAAAACATTACTGTGCCTATCCAAACACATCTTATTGCAAGCCCAGTTTGATATATAAAGGAAAATGAGAACTCACCAGCGCCTGCATGCCTCTTCTTGTTGGACATCTGAAAACAAAATATAAAATCTGTTAAAAACAAACATCAAGGTTGAGTTAATATTTTCATAACAGTTTAACAGTAACCATATTACATAAAATGGTCTCATGAAGCATCAAAGCACACGACCTGAAGTATTGCTCCTCTCCCACAGTGGATAAAATCAACACCTGACCACTGAATTTCCTCCCACAGATCTGCTGAACGGTACCTTGACCTGACCTCACTATGATTTACAGTGCTCTTACCCAGCCAAGAGAGAAAGTGCTACTTGTTTAGAGAGAGGGTCATGTCCAACATTCCAGCGGTAATCAATGAGAGAGCTGTTTTTTCTAGTTTCACCTTTCTGCTACTATGCTAAGGTATCATGTGCCCTGTGAAAGATATCACGGCACTCTCTTATGCATTCATGTTACAGAAATGCAACTTTTCCTTCTAAAACCAAGCGATTTATGATTTGGGTTGCACTTTATGTAATTATTATGACTTTATTTTATACATTTATACTACAAACCAGATTCCAAAAAAGTTGGGACACTGTACAAATTGTGAATAAAAACAGAATGATGTGGAAGTTTCAAATGTCAATATTTTATTCAGAATACAACAAAGATGACATATCAAATGTTTAAACTGAGAAAATGTATCATTTTAAGGGAAAATAAGTTGATTTTAAATTTCATGGCATCAACACATCTCAAAAAAGTTGGGACAAGACCATGTTTACCACTGTGTGGCATCCCCTCTTCTTTTTATAACAGTCTGCAAACGTCTGGGGACTGAGGAGACAAGTTGCTCAAGTTTAGGAATAGGAATGTTGTCCCATTCTTGTCTAATACAGGCTTCTAGTTGCTCAACTGTCTTAGGTCTTCTTTGTCTCATCTTCCTCTTTATGATGTGCCAAATGTTTTCTATGGGTGAAAGATCTGGACTGCAGGCGGGCCATTTCAGTACCCGGATCCTTCTTCTTACGCAGCCATGATGTTGTAATTGATGCAGTATGTGGTCTGGCATTGTCATGTTGGAAAATGCAAGGTCTCCCCTGAAAGAGATGATGTCTGGATGGGAGCATATGTTGTTCTAGAACTTGGATATAACTTTCAGCATTGATGGTGCCTTTCCAGATGTGTAAGCTGCCCATGCCACACGCACTCATGCAACCCCATACCATCAGAGATGCAGGCTTCTGAACTGAAAGCTGATAACAACTTGGGTTGTCCTTGTCCTCTTTAGTCTGGAAGACATGGCGTCCCAGTTTTCCAAAAAGAACTTCAAATTTTGATTCTGAACACAGAACAGTTTTCCACTTTGCCACAGTCCATTTTCAATGAGCCTTGACCCAGAGAAAACGCCTGTGCTTCTGGATCATGTTTAGATATGGCTTCTTTTTTGACCTATAGAGTTTTAGCCGGCAACAGCGAATGGCACGGTGGATTGTGTTCACCGACAATGTTTTCTGGAAGTATTACTGAGCCCATGTTGTGATTTCCATTACAGTAGCATTCCTGTATTTAATGCAGTGCCGTCTAAGGGCCCAAAGATCACGGGCATCCAGTATGGTTTTCCGGCCTTGACAAGGGTTGACAACCCACAGAGATTGTTCCAGATTCTCTGAATCTTTGGATGATATTCTGCACTGTAGATGATGATAACTTCAAACTCTTTGCATTTTTCTCTTAGAAACTCCTTTCTGATATTGCTCCACTATTTTTCACCCCAGCATTGGGGGAATTGGTGATCCTCTGCCCATCTTGATTTCTGAGAGACACTGCCACTCTGAGAGGCTCTTTTTATACCCAATCATGTTGCCAATTGACCTAATAAGTTGCAAATTGGTCCTCCAGCTGTTCCTTATATGTACATTTAACTTTTCCGACCTCTTAATGCTACCTATCCCAACTTTTTTGGAATGTGTAGGTCTCATGAAATCCAAAATGTCTATATTCTATTGTGAATAAAATGTAAGTTTAGGAGATTTGTAAATTATTACATTCCTTTTTTACTCACAATTTGTATAGTGTCCCAACTTTTTTGGAATTGGGTTTGTATATTACATCTAGTTAAAAACTAAAGTTACATCAAAATGTGTGCACGAAATGTATTGAAATCCTGAACCTTAAAGTAGCAGACTCTGTGACTTAATACGGTACTGTCAACCTTTGCAGACCGATCCAAAATTGCTTACTAACTTTTTTCCCGCCTTGTCTGAGTGAGCAGACCCAGATGCATGGTTAATTTCAGCAGCAGAAGCAGCAGATGTCTACTAAATACAACAATGATGTAAAAAAAAAAAAAAAGATGTTTTGTTGACTCTCAAAAGGTTAGGGGCATTTTACATTAAAAGGAAGCAGATGTGGTGTCTGGAATCACAGCAACCAACAAAACACAAGTCATTTTAGTGTAATTCAACACATTAAGAGTATTAAAGCTGTTTGAAGTGCCTGTTGATCATTGTTTGAGTATTCCCTCAGCCGTAAATGTACACTGAGGCCCTCTGCCCCTGTTTAATAAGATCTGCTTTTAGGCTGTGAAATTTTGCAATGAGGGGTTGAATTTTTACCGCACATCTCAAAGAGTTATGATGCTAAAACGCAAGTATAACTGAGGGTGTTACCCTCATAAACCAGCTTAAACAGTGCATGAAAAACTATAAAGCGAGACCATTTCTAGGTATGTATATTACATGTTATTTTTGCCAAGACTAGCGGGCCGCTTACTGGAATGTCGCCTTTCAAAACAAGTTTGCAGAGGATTACGATGAATTCTAGGAAGAAAGAGCATGAGCACGAGTAAAGTCCTGCTGTGTTTCAAAGTGGTAATTGTCACTGACACGAATGACGGTTACATGACATGTAATTAAGCATCAGTGAATGATGACTAGCTTTAGGAAGTGCCTCCTTACAAAAACAAATATATTGCTGAAGTACCCACTCATCCATCAATCAACCTGACAGCAAAATGAACAACAAAATCAAATTCAAGAAATTCAAGTAAACACCATTATAAACACCAAATACAAGAAAACTGAAAAGCACAATAAAAGAAGGGGAATGTTGTTTTGACACATGTGGTCTATACTAATAAGCTCCTTCCTGGGATACGTGTAATTTTCTTGGAATTGTAGGATTCCTGTGTGTGAATGATGATGACTTTCTCAGTCAGAAATAATGGATAGATAGACAGATAGAAAATAATAATGCCTGAGGGGAAACTGAGGAAAACTAACTGCGTGAGTTACACTGCATTGGCTCAGAATGAGATACAAGATCCTAACGCACCAAAAAGAAAACAGATGCCGTAATTTCCAGAGGCAAGGGTACCGATAAGTAAAGTTTGCTGCTAAAACAAACATCATTTGGGCTGAATCTGAATTATAAGTTGTTGGAGATTTTGGATCATATAACAAATATATAACACAGCCACTGAAGTTTAAGACATAGTTTTGTATGTCTGGGATACCCCTACAATAAATTTTTAGCGGTTTTATTTGGCATGCGTGACTAACGTCTATCATAATATTCACCGCACTGGAGATCCATGAATGCATGTTTGATATTACACACGTTCCATGTGAAACTGATACTGACTGGCCTAAACTGACTCATGTAAAGCAAAAATGCAATGTTACAACTCATTTTACTACCAAATGTGCAATTTTTTTCAGAGAGAGATGGTATATTAAACAGTTAATATGATTGATCAGTGATGTCCACCAAAAAGAGAAGGCATTTCAAAGGCAGGTATAATAAAAAATATAAACCCGCATCTAAATATGGGCCTACTTCCATATATAGTATGCAAAAAAACAGTACATGAGCCAAGTAGCATGTCTGAATTCATAGTACTTATGAAACAGTAGGCGAAAAGTATCCGGATGACTTACTACTTCCAACAAGATTCTGAAGTGTGATGCCATGGGAGAGGACTTGTGAAATGCAGTGAAGCTAAGTAACTGATCCCATAGTCATCAGTGACAACATGGCGGAATGTAGTACATTCGAGTTTTATTTATACTACACATTCATACTATATAGAACATTTTTTTAAATGGTCTTGAAGCAAGTTTCAAAGTGAATGATGTACGTACTATACAGTATTCAGTTTTGGGTGAAACATTTCTTTTCTCTTAGAAATAACAAAAAAGCCCTTCGGCATCCACTTCAAAGTGACCCCAGAGGTCTCGGGGCCAGATGTGGTCCCAAGCGCAAAGCCTCATCCATCTTGCATTCCATGAAACCCCCTGCAGCAGGACAACTTTTCTATATTTAGCTCCCTTCTTCAGCCTTGCTCAATCCATTGGAATATGTTCCATCTTGTTTCCTCGTTCTCCATCACATTCAGCAGGGTCTGTTGGTGTTCTGACGGAAGGCCATGGACCATCCATCTTCCAAGCTGAGGTGGGTGGTATTTTTGAAGTTGACATCTACAGAACATCAGAGAAATGCAGCTAGCATGACGCAGGGTCTTGGTTGTGTTATGGCAAAAACAGACTTGGTGAAGTGTGCAGTTAAGGAAAGAAGGAGGAAAGAAGGAATAGGTCACTGTCACGGGTGATGCTGCGGACAAAAGTTTTCTGGTGTATCTCATATGTTCACCGTGGAATCTGTGCATGCACTAAATGTATAAACGGAGGGTATATCAGCTTAATACAGCCCATTTTTTGCACAAGCCTGTGTCTGTTTTCCAAAAAGGAAACAAAAAAGCAGGGTTGAGTAACTGGGGAAATGAAAGATGACTTAAAAGGAAAGGATAATGTAGGATCAACCCTATTTCCAAATTAGTCCTGCTTTTAAAGGGAACACAGGGAAGTTGAATAAACACCTTATGTTAAAGCTTCTGAAAGTGCTGTATATGTTAAAACCCACTTTGAGAGCTGTTCAGCTTCTAGGCTCTTTGCCAGAATGCCTCTCAAAGCTAGTGGTGGTGAAAGGTCCACGCATCGCTGCATACATTTTGTACGTAGGTAAATGTGTGTGCATTTCATGCACAGGTTCCACATGTAACAGTCTGGCCAACAGGAAGTGCAAAAAGATGGGCATCGTGCCAAAGGGGTCAAGGTTTTCCCAGTTAGCCCCTTCTGGTAGATGTTGTAACTATACACCATCAGTGGCCAAAAGCATTTATCTCCATTTTTTAATTATTTTAGTTTTTTTGTTATATAGTTTTAATTTCAACTAATGATAAAAACACTGATAAATGTAAGTTTGGTATATTTATAGCATAGTATGTTTAAAACAATGAGTGTCAAATTGCATTTTATAACTAAACAAATGGAGCTGTAACCTCTGAATGATAGCAGGCAGATAAATTTTCAGGCGAATCATGGGTCACTGGAAGCTGTTTACACAAAGCATTCTTTATTCTGCTTCCAGCGTCATAGGAAATGTGAACTTTCATTGCATGAGCAATTGTTTTGGGAATCTTTGAGAAGGATGTTATGATTGTTTCGATGAGCGTATGTAAGGCCACATGTCTAAAGAATGTTGATACTGTCATTATAATGTATGCAATGTAGAGAATTTAAAACAGATCACACAGTGTTCTAGTAACTAGTAACCTAGTTAAAAAATATTTCACCCAAAAATTAAAATTCACTAATTTACACAACCTCAAGTTGTTCCAAGTATTCTGTGTATTCTGCTAAACTTCAACAAAACAAATATAATACAGTTTTGGAGGGACATGAATAATAAATGATAACAGAATTTCCATTTTTAGGTGAAATATTGCCTTTAAGTCAGACGTTAAAAAGTTCTCAAAATAAATTGCAAATTCACAAGATATTAAAAGTATCCCACAAAAGCAAGAGAGAGAGAAAAAACAAAGAGCAAAATGGCTTTGACCTCTCAACCCAGCTGTATTTTGACACTTTGCAGTCCCAAACTGAAGTTTAACCTCTGCTGGAGCAGAACAAATCCTGACCTCCTGAGTTGCACTTGGCCATGTAATCTATCTTCATCCTATTGAGTCGCTTAGCTCCCCTCTCCTGCCCCAATCAAGGACCCCGCAGGGAGTTGGAGAGCCAGCGTGGACCCTCCACACAGATGGATGGAGAAGACTCAGCTTCCCATCGCTCACCAGCACCTCCAGTCTTTTACAACAATGGGTTGAGGTTGAGGAATAGGTTAGAGGCAGTGGGAAAGTGTTTTGTAAAAGCATTTCTGAGTTCACACAATGAAATCAATTCTAAGTGAGCTACCAACATGTAATTAAGAAAATTAAAGCAACAGTTAAAATTGAAATCTAAAATTGAAAAAATTGACTTTCATTGTATGGACAAAAACATTATTCAGAACATCTTGATTGTGTTTCACTGAGCCAAGAAAGTCAATAGGGATTGGAATGACTTGAGGATGAGTAAATTATGACAGAATTTTCTTTTTAGGTGAACTATCCCTTTAAAATGATGCAGACAGAGCAAATTCGGTGCTTCCACAGTGGGTTCTTTACAGAATGGAAGCTACATTAAAACAGGGGCTTACAACATCTTAAATAAAAGCTGGTTCCAAATTAACAAGCATTTTGAGCTGTGTGTTTTCTTTAAAGAATTAATGACGGTGTCAGCCATGGTGCGGTGTAGTAGTGACGTGATTGACTGAAACAACCTCTTTCACAGTGGTTGATGTTATAGCACTAATAAATAGATGGGCTATGTTGGCCCAGATCCTTGTGAGTCATTTTATGACGTACAGCTTCCTCGTAACACTATGTCAACATAAACGTACTCTCAATGTTGATTCATGAACCGTTTTAAAGTAGATGATATGTCTAGCGTTTGAATTTGAATCAAATTTCAACTGAGAATGCAGACTGAATTGAAAAAAAAAAAAAAATGAAAAAAATAAATAAATAACACAGTGTACATTCTTGCCAGAACAGAAAAAAAAAGTTTACTGAAAAATATTTATAAATATACAAATATATTTCATTTTATTTCACATTTCAATATGTTTCATTTTGTTTAACTTGATGTACTAAAATAACAAAAACCTTCAAGACCAAGTAGCAGATGTGTGTGACCGCAGGAACACCTTCTTCACAACAACAAGAGGTGAACGAGGATAGCAGGCTGGGTGAGAATCACAAATTGTGTTAATGTTAGAAGACAGTTGGTAAAATGCCAATGGAGCTTTGTCGTCTCCATGAGGGTGGCCTACATTTATTCCAGTGGACCGAAGGCCTCCACATGCCCCTGGAGCTTTTGACCTGCTAATCTTCTCCAAGAACCTCAAGACTTCATTTCGACAGAGTGTACAAAGCCAAATCATTCTATTACCCCCTCCAATCCAATCCAACTCTCCCTCCTGCGCTCTCACACACTCTAACAAACACCATCACATCCCAGATCCCTGCCAGAGGCCTTTAGTGGGGTTCCCAAACACGGACCGCAGAACCTACCAGTGCCGCTTCAGCAGTGCAGAGATTAAACAAACACATCTGGCCCAGTTCTCCAGCCGGACGGAAAAGGACAGAATTCCCACAGATCCTGTGCTCATTTAAACCCACTGTTGTTTATCAGATATTGTTGTGGAACAATGCAAGAGAGTGTATTCCTTTGAAATGAAATATATTCACGATGAGCTAAAAGGAAGAGCTGGCGATTGTTTGTTTGTTCTCTTTGCAGGCCAGGGTGGCTTGAGACAAAAGTCCATGAAGTCCACCATAAATTGCGGTCGATCTGAAACCGGACTAAAACGGCTGTAAATCAGCAGTGGCTATCGACCGTGAAGAGGCTTGTTTTCCATCCTTTGCATGTCGGATTCGTTTCCAGAATGATAGAACATTCCTTTCTGTATCTTCCACGTGAGCCCCAAACTCGTAAATCGCTCAGTTGTCAAGTCTCTCTGTGCTTCCTTTAAACAGCAGGACAAGCACAGTCTCTCCAAAAAAGCCTTCTCTGGTTGCAAACAAACTCCAAATGTTTAAAAGATACGGCCAGAAACTAAACCCTTACCTTCACAACAAAAATACTGCATTCTTTAACGTTTATGTAGTAAACCTGAGGTCAAAACCGAAGAATGCAAGACCTTTAAATATAATAAATTGGAAAAGAGTTGTTTTAAACTGTAATAATATTTCACAATATTACAAAAATTTTGATCAAATAAATGCTTGATAATTATAGAGGACTTAATTTAAAAACATTTTGGAAAAGGATGGTTTACATTGAAACAACTATCAAAAAATCTCATTATAAAACCTGGTTTAGATGTTTCAAAATCACTTTTTAAACTAAGCTACACTGGTTTGAAATCCAAATGTGATGGCCTTAAATGGCCCACTAAAAGAGTTCCTTTGGTGTCGCTCTGAATTCATTAATTCAATTCCCCAGACTAAAGGGGAATCCTGTTTGGATTAGCAAAGGAAAATCTATTTAACTTAGTCCCACTAATGCAGAAAACCCATTAGAAATGCAGTCCCAGGACATCAACCTCAACCTCAGAGACTTCTCAGAATGGACGTATGCCCTGGTCACTGACACACAACGTGTTCATTAGGAAACGCTTCACAGAGCAAAGCTAAGCCACTGATCACATGGTCTACTGCTCAACTCTTCTCAGTCGAAACTAAACCAAATACCAACAATACAAGAATTCTGAGTTATAAATCAATAACATTAATAAAATATTTGGATACTTTTTGACACAGTTCAATTTATGAATTTAATTACATTAATAAGAAAATATAATAATATACTTACAGTATATAGACATTGTATATTTTAAAACTGACAGCTACTAACCACAAACTAAACAATTCAATACAACACAAAGAAAAATCATATAAAAGTAAGTTCAGATGCTCACCTCTGTCTTTTTACCATGTGATCTTCCCTGAGAGGAAGTGGCTCCCGCATGTCTCTCTTGGCCATGCCGTTCCCTCATGTCAGTTCTTCTAGCCATGTTTTTCCAGTTGAGGGACTGGTTCACCCCCACAGCTCCACTCTGAAACGACAGTACAACAGCTTTTAGCGTGGGATGGGACACACTTTGACTGGAACGGATGACCTCTGGAGATGACTATGAGAAGTGGTCAGTTGCTAGAGACACACAGGCAGACACAATCTCAACAGAACATTTTAAAGAGCATGGAAGGACTTGAGGGAAAAATGATGACCTAGTCCAGAGTAACATGCAGCCGTAAATCTTGTCTCATGATGGATGTCGTGAGGGCTCTGAAACCATCAAGTCTTTCCACTAACTATCGCTAAAGGACATAGTGATACAAAAAGATCGCCAAGCACAAGACATCATTGTCTTGAGGAACCAAAACTTTTGTCTCTTGCTATGAACCCTTGCTACAGGGTGGATATGTTGCGAGTTTGCATGAGCTTTTTTTTTGAAACAGCATTGAGAGTTCCCCATGGCAAACTCCCAAGACAATGGAGCTCTGTGTCAGTGTCTCCAGTCTGGTCTAGTCTCTGCCAGCATGCAGCACGTTCTATTTAACCCATGTCACAGACAGACACCATGCACTAGCACATCAAGCTATTGTTTATGTGTGTTTATATATATATATATATATATATATATATATATATATATATATATATATATATAAAGCCACTTTGAAAGTACACTATCAAAAAATAGAATAGAATAGAATAGAATAGAATAGAATAGAATAGAATAGAATAGAATAGAATAGAATAGAATAGACAATTGATCAGATATGATTTGGATAAAATCCAAAAACAGATTATGCACATTTCAAAGAAGCTATAAGGCACCATATTTTCCATCAAACGATTACTGATCAACAAACTATGTACATTATATTTAACATGAAACAAAGCGAGAGTGACCTGCAGGGATGCTCTGTCATTAGTGGTGTGTCTCCGGGCGGTGTTGGGTGTGTGGGAGGGGGAAGAGCCAGCACTGAGAGCTTCCTCTATGTACAGATTGAGCTGATCTAATCTCTTCATTAGCTGGATCATAGATTCAGACCAGGGAGACAGGACCTGAGAAGACTCCTGCATGCAGACAGAAGAGACATAGGACATCACAGACAAACAAACACTAAAAATAAAACTGATTAGACTCACATTAGACTCGGCCATTCAGTCAAGGGTCTGTGTTTCTTTTGATGTACACAATAACCAACTTGATGAGTCAGCAATGAAATAATAGAAATTACTTCACACTCCTCAAATCCTTAAAAGAAAAAACAAAATACACAAAAAATAAAAACACAAACACACAAACACATACACATATGAAAAAGATAGATAGATAGATAGATAGATAGATAGATAGATAGATAGATAGATAGATAGATAGATAGATAGATAGATAGATAGATAGATAGATAGATAGACAGAACAATGGATAGAACACTAGATTGAACAATAGATCAATAGACAAAGAAGAAAATGATAAGATAAGATAAGATAAGATAAGATAAGATAAGATAAGATAAGATAAGATAAGATAAGATAAGATAAGATAAGATAAGATAGATAAGATAAGATAAGATAAGATAAGATAATAGCAGTTATATACTAGCATTCATATTAGACAAATGTCCCAGTGCCACACTCATTTGAACCAACACTTGCGATCAACCCAGCTGGCATTGAGGTCCAAACATAGTCGTGTGGTATTGCTCTTCTTTCTCCTCACTGCTACTTTCACTGCTCCCCAGACACCCCTGCCAAAGACTATAAATAGACTGTCCTGTCCAGCTCAGACAGAGCCCAGGGTTCCTGGGCTATAAATTACTTTCACCTACCTCACTCACCAAGCCGTAAATCAACAGAGTTGCCCCTTTACCAACAGGAAGTGGAGGGGCCAAAGAGCAGGAAGAGGGCAAAGATGAACTGTGAGGAACATTTAACAGTAACGTCCTGGTGAGGGAGCCACAGCAGGCGGAAACACTAAAGTCCTTCATGGGATCTGGAGCCCCAAGGCAAAGATTACGGCTCCCTCTCATCCTCACACAATGATGCTATTGACGGCTGTCATGCTAAAATGGGACACACTTGTCTCAGGCAGCAGAAATACATGGTTCGGTTGAAAAGGGGGGTCACATACAAGGCATGTAAAATCTCAAGGAATGTGGGTGGTAAGACACTTAACCAATTAGACTCAAGATGCTGACATTCTTTCAGAGACTGAACAAAGAGGCACAACAGTCTCTGCCTTTCTAGAACAATTTTAAATGATACACTACCATTCAAAAGTTTTTTTTTTTCAGTATGCTCATCAAGGTGGCATTTGATCATAAATAGAGTAAAAACAGTAATATTTGAAATATTATCACAAAATAGCTGTTTTCTATTTCAATATATTTTAACGTTATTTATTTGTGTGATGGCAAAGCTGAAATGTCAGCATCATTACTCCAGTCTTCAGTGTCGCATGATCCTTAAGAAATCATTCTAATATGCAGATTTGCTACTCAAGAAAAACTTCTTCTTATCATCTATTTTGAAAACAGATGTGCCCTCTTATTATATTTTTTTCCAGGTTTGGGTGATGATGAAGAGGTGCTGAGTTTGGGCTGCAAACACAAATGTAGAGGACCAGGATACCAAGTAGGGGTCTGAATCTGTCATGACCTTACAATGTCCAGTCTGCCTGACCTTTGAGTTTCACAAGCCAAAACTAGCAAGAAGCCTTTCTTGTTGTCCCTCTTAAGACATCAGCGCCACTCTGTCGTGCCATTCTGCGACGGACCATTAACTCTGACAAAAGACGATGCATTTGTTTATAATGTTCAAATCTGACCCCCATGCAGAGTCTTGAGTGAAAACAATTAGTGTCTTCTCAGAAATAAAGGAAGATGTTGTTCAATAAAGTTAATAATCAGACTTTAAAGCTAAGGTTTTATTTCTGAGTTTATGGTAATGCTTTAAAATATACAAATAAATTCAAATAAATGCTGAGCCTTTTAACTTTCTATTCATCAAAGAATCTTAAAAAAATGTATTAAGGTTTTCATCAAATTATAAAGCAGCACAACTGTTTTCAAAAAAAAAAATTTGAGCAGTAAATCAGCATCTTAGAATGATTTCTGAAAGATCATGTGACACTGAAGACTGGAGCAATGATGCTGAAAATTCAGCTTTGCATCACAGGCATAAATTACATTTCATATTATATTAAAATAGAAAAAATATTTGAAATTGCAATAGTATTTCAAAATATTATGGTTTTGATCATATAAATAATCGCAGACTTGTTGATATTTAATAATATTAATGCAGCCTATCTACAAATACTGTTATTTATTGTTCATTCATGTTTGTTCATAATACATATCATGAACTAATAAGTAATTTACACAACAGAAAATGTCAAAAAATGTAGGCTATAAGTATAATGCACAATCTAGAATATTAAATGCTGTTAAAGTACTGCATGCTGTACACACCAAATAAATACTGTAAAGTGTTTCTAATTTCACTTACCGGTATTTACTATTATTCTTAAAAAACAACAAATATAAAGAACTGATTGCCTAAGATATGCAGATTTTTAATGAAAAACATAGTGTCTTGCTCCATTGGAATCTGTTCCTTGCACAGAATGTGTGGTATTCATTAACCCAGCATCGGTTACAACACCCATTTCCGCCTTGTCAGTCGTGAGAAAATACACTTGTCATGGCAACTAGGCCGGTATGAGTCAGTCCCACCAGATCAGCTCATCATTGTTATCTTCCACGCTGGACAGAATGGCCGAGGACCATAACTGCACCGCCGCAAATTGGCCACATTGTAAATCTCAGCACTGGCCCATTGACATGGAAATGAGGAGTCAAGTGCCTGGCTTTGGCATTGCTCTGGGCTTCCTGCCATGGCCATGCCACCCACTGAGCGTGCCAGCCACCTCCACCGAGAGAATGTAGCAACATGTCATCCTTAAAGGCCACCAGCCATAATCTGTTTGCTGAACTGCTTCAAATCCAGGTCAGATAAGACTCTAAGGAGGAAGAAAATTCTCCTATTTTTTTGTTACAGAACCGTTCTCTGTCAAACTGAATGTCTTTCCTCACAGGGATATGGACAGGCTGCTAAAAATGCAGAGTTTTCCACAATTCCAAGACAAACGCACACATAAAATCCACATAAACAAGTAACTCTACCAGTGCTATTGGCCACAATATGGGTAAAGGTTTGTATAGAGCGCCACCAAAAGGTGAAAAGGGAAAATACATTAAAAAAAATCTCAATAATTGTGGACTATATTAAATATCTACGATTTAATTTCCATATGACATTTATAGTTTTTGAAATATTTAACTAATATTTTTAAACAGATTTTTCTGTTCATAACCAAAGACAGCTTATTCTGGTATTTCTTAAGAAGGTTCAAATGTGGCAAGGTCAGCGCTCACGTGAGGGGCACCACATTGTTTCACAGTTTCATTTTAAATCACGCGTGAACAAAGAATGAAGAAGGGAAGAGGAGAGTCGAGCACGTGCAGAACAGAGGGGTGCTAATGTAAAATTACCTACAGTATATGTCGCTGCGAAACCCAGAATAAATTTATGAAGACTGCAAAAAATTCACGTGACAATAACATCTACTAAAAGTTATATAATAAATAGAATGTATAGAATCTTTTAAAATCTTATCTATTAAAATAAATACTTAAAAAAAAAAAAGTAAAAAATTGATTAAAAACATGATGATTTTAAAGGAATGGCTACTTATTCTAATGACAAACAATAGCTAAAGATATCAAAATGAATAGAACTACTCAACAACATTGACTTTGTGCTTATGTAGCGATAAGAATAGAATAAGAGGGTGTGATCAACTTTACACTTTGTCCTGGTTATCTCTGGTATGAATGTTATGGGACTTTTTTTTACAGAGTTTCTTAATCAAGCATGGTAGGGAATAAGCTATTGTGTTTCATATTTGTCCACGTGACACCTCTTTAAAGGTCAATAAACTTGGGATGGGGAGGTCACAGGTTGCCAACAGTCAGGTCAGGCAGGAGGTTAGTAGGAAAATGGAAATCATCCATGACTGGCTCCAGCTAAATGGATTTGAAAGTAAGGGAAGGCTAAGTTCACCGCTGAACAGATGTTCGCTCTGACAGGAGACAGGAAGGATATCAGACTCGGCATTCCATGAAAACAAGAGGCCATGACAGATGCTCATGAAAGCTTCACTTTATGGCATCGTAGGTCCATCAGCTGGTAATCCTATATATCACTTTGTGGAGTAGAAACATGGGATCTCAAAGTTAGAATGTGAATCAAGTCATTTTTACTTTCCTAAAGAATATATGTGTGCCTTCTCTAAAAATCTGGAAATTTGAATAGCACTTAAAGCTGAAATGATCAACAAAACAGTTTAAATGTACTAATGTATTTGTTTTGAATTCATTTCAGAATTTTAACACCTAGTGTTTATAGGTTGAGCCAAAAACAAGAACGTTTGAGAAAAACTAATACAGTGCTGAACTGAAAGCAATTTTTAAATACAAAGACAGTGAAAATGAAACAAGATATCATGCTTAAAGACACAGCTAAGCTTCTCTAAAGGCCTATTAAACATCGAACCAACACCAGACCCTCACCTCTGTACTGCTGCTCTCCTCCTCCGCTTCATAGCTGCTGCTTCCGGTGGGTGGCAGATTGGTCCTGGAACTTCTTTTACCATGTGCATGTCCACAGGGTCCTTTCCTCCTTTGTTTCTCCAATCCACCCCCGTTTTGTCTGGAGCTTTGGAAAAACTCTTTGCACTTGGGAAACATGTCATCGCTATCATCATGGAAGACCACATCATGGCCTTCATCTTCAGAAGAGGTCTCACAAGCATCTGAAGCTTCATTGGCTTGGGCATTCTTGATCAGACCCAAAAAGTTGTCATAATCTGCAAAGGTAATGGAGCTGGGCTTGTGTTTGATGATTCGGGGTAGATCAGCCCCCTTGGAGACTGGCAAAGGAGCTGAGTAAGGGTGCTCAGTGTGAGATGGTCCCACTGGAGAGGATGCAAAAGAGTGAGCGGGTTCTGATATATGTCTGACCGTCGAATTAGAAAAAGGATAAGTAGTAGATGAGGTGTTTGAGGAGTCTACATCACAGCTGTTGGTCACTGGACCATCTGAGCGAGTCAAAAAATAGCTGAACCCAGTCTCAGCATCCATTTGGAAGTCATGTTCACAATAAATGGCATTTAGTTCAAGTTTTGGGGATGATATAGGAGCAGAAGTGCTTTGATGTTCAATGTATTTCTTTGTCTTTTCTTTTGTGAGAAGATTCAAGATTTGAAGACAAGGTCCGTCTTTGTTGACCAGCAGTGGTACAATTTGATTGATCCTCTCTAATGAACTTTTATTCTTCATCTCAAATTCTGTTTGATCTTCCAAAGGCTCATCTATAACAGATGATAGTGAATCAAAAGTATCTTTCAAGGTCAAGTTTTTATCCATGGTTGAGTCTGCCATTGAAAGCTCTACTGAGAAAGTCAATCTTGGGGCCTCTTGCAAAGCTGATGACTTCTGTCCTTCTAAAGTCATCATGGGTTGATCGTCCATGTTTCAAATTACAGCTTGGAGCTAGCCATAAGGAATGTCCAGAAGAGTTTTTGTATGATGCCAAAAACTGCCATGTTCATCATGTTCCACCATTTGGACTGAACTGGTTCCTCTGTGCTAATTAGCACTTTGTGTCAACCATCCTGAAAAGAAAGAACAGAAATTATAATGAGTTTGTTTTAAATGTGTGCATAATTTTTTCAAACTAGGTATGTTTACGTAATTAGCATACTTTAGTGTGATTATGTCATTTCACAGACTTAAGGAGTTTTATCCAAAGCAATCGTGTTTTAAATAACATTTCTGATGGTGTAGTTCTCAGTCCTGCTGGTAAATGTCTTTAACCTATTAGCCTAAGGTGGTCAATTGGTCTCTCCTTGCCTGGACAAGCTGAATAGACTGGTAGTTTTGAACACTTTGAACTTTGAACACTTGAACACAAGGAAATTGATTCAAGAAGGAAAATACATCTCACCATTGCTTCTTATGGAAAAGCATAAGTATTACTCCAACAAAGACTCTAAAGAAAGCACATTTGATTCAAATGTCTGAATTATTTTTTGGCGTATAAAGGTACACCAAATATGTACAGTGTTTACCCCAGAATATTGCTTTAAATGATATAAGGATACATTGGAGCATTGCTTTGAATGGGATTTTATGGAAACACACATATATATTCATAAGGAGTAGGAAGCATGAATAAAATGGAACAGTGACTAGGAAGCCTAGTCAGAAAATCTCACAAATGGAAAACAACTGAATCCCAAAGAGACACCCTGGGAAGAGAAGAGAGTTTCGCCGAAGCAGAGAAGGGATAACGGAATCCCAAAGAGGAAAAGAGGGAATAACAAGGAATCTTGCACAAGTAGAGGAGGGAATAACAGAGGATCTGAGGGGTTGAACATCTGGCTCAGGCTGAGAACATTCAAGTCTGGATCTGTTAAAGGCACCACGGAGGTGACATCAGTGCTATGAGGAATCTGGCTCTTCGCTCTCCAGTGGCTGATTTACAATTTACCCAGCCATTCATCAGTTGACCTAAATGTCCCAGACCAGGCTATGGTTAGCAACCCTGCTAACCCCCTCATTAACCTCCAACCACACTCCACAAAAACACACATTAAACCACAGGAGGAGCCTGATTGGTGGAGGACGAAAAACATTCCTTTCTGACACCAACTGAAGAACATAATCTAGAGAGATGAACTGTGAAAGACAAAGATTATTCCTGGCAGGATTTTTCAAGGTACTGATAGCATGAAATCATGCTACTCAATTGGGATTGGTTGGTTTTGTCAGATTTATTAGTTTAGCAAGCAAATTGCATCTTGCAGATCAGATCATTCCATAAGTGGAATGATTAGTAGAAATTGGTAAATTACATATAACAGGTATTAAATTTTTATAAAAATTAGATGTTAGGTTTACATTACATTTGAATGAATATAGTCAAATTTATATTTTAGACGCTTATCGCCTTCTGGCACTTAAATAGTCAATGTGAAAAAACAAAATGTACAAATATGGCATGCAGTCTCACATATATCATTATTCCCATGTATAGCCTACACTCTAAAAAATGCTGGGTTGTTTCAACCCAACTTTGAGTCAAATTTGGACTAACCCAGCAGCTGGGTTAAATTTTTAAATATTTAACCCAACAGCTGGGTTAGTCCATTTTTAGGAGTGTATAATTAAGTGTATAGTCTTGAAAAGAGACTCAACGTTTGTTTGTTTGTTTGTTTTTACTGATATTCAAACTTGTAACAAATAAATGGCACCATTTGATATGTCGCTAAAAAAGCATCCAAGTTCTCTGACATTCATTCTTGATTATTAATTGCCCAAAACTAATATGAGTCATTTTTGTGACCATTTAGAACTCAAAACAACTTTTATAATATAATTTAAAAAAACAACAAAATACACAAAAAAAAAAAAAAAAAATACACACACTTTTGTTTCGACATATCATTGGACATTGCATAGACTTCCACTGATATTCTATCAGGTTAATGACATTTTCTATCACCAACCCTACCCATCACAGAAACATGTGCAGCACACTAGATTTAAATAAAAACATCTGTTGGATGATTTAAATGCCTTTTTAACTAGTGAGGACCATAAAAATGTCCTCACTAGTGGGTTGTCAGTATTTCACAATATAAGTGAGGACATTTGGTCCTCACAAGTAGACAAAACAAGTACAAATATATATTAGCAGTATTACTTAATATTGATCCCTAAGTTTCTCTTGAAGCTTCTTGTAGTGGTCAACTAAATAAAAAAAAAACAAATAAATAAAAAAACATATTTCACTGACTGATACACTTATCTTCACAAAGAGTTTATTTTCATGAACCCTCCAGTATGGAACTTCAGTGGTCAGCAACAAATGGAAATACTGAATATTCCTGTGCACTCACAAGCACAGAATGCATAGAAAATCAGAGCTGTATCTGTGGTGTTAAATGAGAGAAGGGGGCCAGCTGGCAACCCTGACTGTTGCCTTCATTCATTTAACACGTTGCCTTGTGCTTCCCTCTCATTCTATATCTCACACACACTCACAAAAACGTGGTCCATTTTCATCAAGAGAAAGGAAAACATGCACCTGCCCTTAACAAAACCTCAGGGCTTTAACATTTAAAAGCAGATAAGAAGGGTGACCAAACACCGGACAAGGTCAGTGATTCACAGTGACAAGCTCAGATTTCCCATGTGCCTGTCGCACGCATGCAAACATGCTTATCAAAATCACACGCAATATATAACTCAGGTTATGAAATATGTAACGTCAGATATTACAATGCACAAACAATTTGTATATGCTGTATTTCACTTACAACTACTTTAAACAGCTGGTTATTTTATAATTATGCATTATGCAGTTTTTTATGGAACTCACACAGAGCGATTACATGCAACATTTATACTTTTAAAAATCAATTTGTCAAACCATAAGACCATTTAAAATGATCTAGTCAAAAGACAAAAAACAAAAAAGTGACTAAAATGGTGACAATTCTGGTGACCAGTTACAAATTTAAGTGTAAACTATCTTCAGTATCCTTTTAAATAATATAATCTGTCATTTTTGGATGCTGCATATTTGGAAGTTACTACCATAAAAAAAAAAAAGAAAAGAAAAAAGAAAATGTCGTCTCTCATGAAAAAAGTGTTGCAAGTGTAACCCTGATTAGATCTAGTCCTCTTACCTCCTTTCCTTTAGCCCGTTTTTTCTCTAAAGCCACAGTAAAAGGAGGCCTCCTCATTCCCAGCTGTATAAAAGACTTGATCCAAACAGCCAAAAAGGATTCTGCACTGTGAATGTTACTCAAGCGTTCTACAAGTTTCTTGTTGAGCGCAAAGTGTTGCAATACATGAAAAGGGGCAAGCAGTGTTTTCTTTTCACTTTACACACTGTAAGTGACTGTTAACGCTGCCATTCCCATTCATTTTACAGAGATTGTTATTTTTGCATTACACAGTGTACATTTTACCACAACTGTAATGGTCCTGTAAAAATGTACACAGAGTTACTGGCACGTGTAAGTTGAAATAATTATCCTGTGACTCCTGCCATATGTTCCTGATATTTGATGATATTCAGAGTCGCATTATTGAATGCACATCAGAAGTGTGCCTTATTTATTCATTTTTATATTAACATTTAGATTTTAATGTTAAAACATTTACAAAGGTTAATATTGTATATATTAGTTCCTGGTCACCATTTTTCTTTTAGTATTTTTACTTTCACCTTTACTTTTACCTTTTTACTTTCACTGGTTCATTTTAAATGGCCCAGCAATACAACAAATGCATACAAATGTGAGATATAGCATTGCAATTGCAAGAAATAAAATTTCAATTAAGTGCAATAAAGATGCATATAAAGTGGCAATTATCAGAAATAAAGATGCAATTAAAAGTGTGACAATTGCAAAACAGAACTGTCAAATCGCAAAATATAATTCACACTGGGAGATTTAAAGTGGCAACTATGGGAAATAAAGAAGTAATTGCTTATTTTTATTAACAGGCTTCCGTTATGTAGTCTTTCCATGAATAGGTCAAACTGCATGCATAAATAATTATAAAACGACTAACAAAATGCTATTTAAAATAGTTTTAGATGCAGTAAATGCAGAATGTCACACCACAGAACATATAAACTACCCGTCCAAAGATGTTGAAAGCATATGTAACATTTGCCAGCGAGTCCTGACATTTCACTTTCACATTTAGAAGCACATTAAATTTTAAATGTATTCTTTTGGCAGACACTTTCATCCAAAGCGATTTCAAGCTATGTGTTTTTCCAGCTTTCTCTGTCATGAACTTCCATCATCCACCTGCACTGAAGAATCTCCAGCAGGTCAGCACTGAAGCTGACGTCTCTGCCCTACAGACTGATTTCTGCATATTAAAACAATGAGGGCCATCTCACCTTAGAGTTCTTCAGAATGTGCTGGGAATTCCAACCACTACCATGGTCATGATGAGGAGAGTGAAAAGAGTTTAAGGTCCCATTAAATCTGGACGCGATCAGCCTTTCTGAGCGTCTCTTTTGCCTCTTCTCCTTGGATATTCAAGGCAACTCCTCCGCAGAGGGAGAGGTGCTGTCATCACAAATTCCCCAAAATCCCCATAGGCAACGGGAAGCCTCAGCATGCAGTGACTAAGTCATTCAGAGTAAGAGTGGAAGGGGAGGAAGAATGTATAGTTGTTAGAATGATGGTTTGGAGGAGGAGTTACAGCTAAAGGGAAAGGGTGAGAGAGATAGGAAGAGAGTGAGAGAGAGAGAGAGATACTGTTGTGTAAACAAGGTCTGCATACAGCATATTTGGATGTAAATGGCCTGGGCTGGCTTTAATTGTGAAGGAGAATGTGTGTCTCATTGTATAGCTCTGCCCCTCAGTTCAACGGGCTGGATGCAATCCAGGTTATACCACCGTCAAACCCTCAGAAAGACATATAGATACTTTTTAAAACAAAAGGAATGGATGGAATAGGAAAGAAAAGAAGATATTTTATTTTACCATAGCTTTTGCCTTTGGAAGAACTGTCCGGATCACCTGGGAAGTTCTGCGGCTGTGTCCAAACCCTAGGGGATAAGTCAATGAGACAGCGTTTTGAAGGTACTTGAAGGGATACTCCACCCCAAAATGAAAATTTTTGTCATTAATCACTTACCCCCATGTCGTTCCAAACCAGTAAAAACTCAGTTCGTCTTTGGAACACAATTTAAGATATTTTGGATGAAAACCGGGAGACCTGTGACTGTCCCATAGACTGCCAAGTAAATAACAGTGTCAAGGTCCATAAAAGGTATAAAAGTCGTTGTCAGAATACTCCACCTGCCATCAGACGTGCAATCTGGGTTATATGCTTTTACGGGTTTGGAACGACTTGGGGGTAAGTGATTAATGACAAAATTTTCATTTTGGGGTGGAGTATCTCTTTAAAATTGTTTTCCAGGGAACCATAGCATCACATCTAATGATCTGGAACTAAATTCAAGAGCACCTTTTTAGAGATAACCAAGCAAATATTTAATGGCCACAATGTTTATTTCTAGGTAGAAATGGAATAGTACAATGAAAAAAAAAGAAAGAAAAAAACCTTCTAAAACTTTTATTAAAGAAATGTTTATATAGATATATAAACATTTATATAAAAAAGGTAGTTTAAACGTCTAATAATATGTTTAAAACAATTTATAAAAAACTACATTTTTAAAAACTACATTCATAAAAATAAATCTTTTAGAATAGCTCAAAAGTCATCTTAAAATGTATACAGAATTAAGTAAAAATAAATTATAAAAATATTTATGAAACCATCACAATTTAAGCATTTATTAAAAAGATTGCTTATAAAACTTTGGATTAAGACATTGGTTTATCCATGTTTCTGACACATGCACCTTCCCCCTGTTGTTTACATTTATCTGTTAATGTACCTCATATAAAAACTCCAATACTGATGTTTTCTTGTCCTAAATTACCCCTGCATTTCCTTCTGTGTTTGAGAAACATCCATCAGCTTGCTTGTTCATCACTGTCCTCGTTCACCCTAGAGGAAGCAACGGTCACAAATCAACACAGACTGCTGCTGACCCCATCTAGAGACAGAGAGAGGAAAGAAGAGGGAGAGAGCGAAGGATCCCCTTCATTCACAAAACACTCTTCCATTCTGCCTGCAGCCACTTTCAACAATGCTTTCACATTACTCAGAGAAGGTACTCATTTTACATTGGTCTAAAAATAAAAGCCTCATTAGCGATGTAATGTTTCTGATTTAATAAATAAATAAATAAATAACAAGAAATAACTTTGAAACTTGCACACCCAAGTTCCATACTGATACTTTATACACCTGAAGAAATCCCAAACCTTTAAACTAGAATTGTTTACATAAAAGGTTGTTTTATGAAAAAAAAAGTGAATGATTTTCACCTGTATATATAAAACTTCCCACCACAATGATTACAGTGTTTTGAGTATCTTTTCCCATTTTTTACCATACTTTACTGTTACTAGGGTATAAGGTGGTTGCATACTAGCCCAAGCAAAAAGAGACCACTTTCTATGATATTCTGATATGGTTACAGAAATGGTTAGAAACTGCACAATTTAATATATATATGTTCGTACACTGAAAAAAAAAGTAGATTTTTAAATAAATTACAAAGAAACAGCATATAACATCAAATTGAACATGTAATTTTTGAAGTACAAAGACACACTTGTAAACACACTCCAATAATCTTTGTTATATTTAAAAGCTTAAAAAATATTTTTTTTTTAGAATGAGTGACCAGCCAGAGTTTAATATTTTGGGGTTAGGGGTTTGTTTAAGTTAAAAGCAGAAAGAATAAGCCACAATATCTCTCTTTAGCCAAAACATAACTTGATTCTAAAAGCAAAATACCCACTATTTTAGTGCATTTACGTCAAAAATGACGTTTTCTTTTTTAAATCCTCATTTGATATTATTAGGCATGGTAATAAACCTCATAATTCATTACCAACAAAATAATTCACATAAAGAAACACTGAACATCAGCCAAAGCAGGCTCAGCATTACCATGGGTGCTGCCAAAATTGACTCTGAGTCTTCATAATCTTCAAAGGCACTCGAGCAAGAAAAAAGCAAAACCTTCTCAAAAAGAGAGGGTTTATGTCACCACCAGTCTGTACTACATGGAGATCACCACAAGGGCAGCAGATGAAAAGCAGCAGCAGGCTGAGTGATAGGCAGGAGTGTGTGAATGGATATCTTTATTTGCAGCGGTGGAGCCCTGGAGGTGTGGTGACCCTTCTTCGAACTGTGGGGGTCCGGATTAAACACAGCTGGATCTTCATGTAGCTCAGCCAAAGAGGCTCTCTTCTGATCTCTTTGCTCCAGCGCTGAAAAGCAGCCCTGTTTCTTGGATACTCTATGTTAGATTTTGATCCGCCCTTACTGAGAAGACAAGGAGCTTTCTCTCCTTTAGAAGTACAATAACGCACATCAACTGAATGCCACATAGTTGTGCTTCTGTAGTGCTCCTCTCATGGAGAAGATCAATCATTAAATGACCTGTTCAGCATTCTGAACGCCCAAAGATCATAACTTAAAGTGCTGCTCATGTCCAGTTGTCAGTTAATTCTGACACAGATTGAAAGATTTTAAATCAGATCAGAGAACTCGTATATTGAGAGTTAATGTCATATTTATGCTTTCAAAAATGAATTTGTCAAACAGTAAGACCAACTGACCAAAATAATTTTGGATTTGTTGGAGTCATTTTGACCAATTCATTAAAGGGAATGTTCTCTAAAAAAATGAAAATTGGCTAAAAAAAAATGTACTCAGTCTTGGACCATGCGAGATGTAGATGAGTTTGTTCTTTATAGGAACAGATTTGGAGAAATTTTGTATTACATCACTTGCTCACCAGTGGATTCTCTGCAGTGAATGGGTGCCGTTAGAATGAGAGTTAGCAAGTGATGTAATGCTACTTCAAATCTGTTCAGATGAAGAAACAAACTCATCTATATCTTGGACAACCTGAAGGTGAACTATTCCTTTAAAAAGAATTGGCTCATACGTCATTTACTGTCAGAAAATTTATTAGCTGGGTTTCAATTAATGTATTTTTATGTGAATTTTGGGATATTGCATAAGAATTCCTGAAGTAATCACCAAGCTGCAAATACAATCACCAAAATGTGCATAAAAAAACGTGTGCTCACTTGAGGAAGAGCCGCTTTTAATTCAGTAAGATGAGATGTGCACAAGATGGAAACACATTTACTGAATTGCATCATTTCTTTTGTGAATCGGGTGCTAGAACACTTGCTTTAAAAAGCGACACAATTCATTCTTACTGAATTTCCCCAAATGTTCTGTCTGCAGAAAAATGCAGGGACTGAGGAATTGTTAACAGAGCCAAACATCACAAAAACTTTCTGGTTCTAGTATTTTTTTTATTTAAAAAAAATATTTTTTTTAAGCCCTAGAAGACAATTATTCTTCACATATTGTATTACCTACAGCTGTCAGCCATATAGACACATTCACAATGATCCATTCACCAACCCCCACAATCTGCCATGAAATGACAGCACCTCAAGTAGGAAGAATCTTGTTAAATCTAAAAATATTGACATACCTCCATACAACACAGATCAGGTTTGTTACTTTTCACAAAGTATATCTTAGTCGTCTTATTATTAGTGATATCTATGCATAAGTATAAACAAGAAAGAGGGTTAATTTGAAAAACAAATACCCATCAAAAGATTACACTGCATTTTAATATGCATTAAAAATACAAATGTATATGCCAGATTGTTAATAATAATAATAATAATAATAATAATAATAAAGTTCAATCACAACAAGCCAGAGCAGGAGACTTTAACTTGAAAAAGTCAAAGCATTTGCTAAGCAGCATTCCACAGATTAATGTGGAAATGGTGCTATTGTGTTATTATTTACTCTATTATAAGCAAAGATTATGAAGCTTCAGCCAACTAGTGTTAAGAGAGACATGTCTGAATATACTGGGTGACACTGAAGCATTGGTTAGTTTATAAATCATAAGTGAAGAAAGGGGCAATCTGGCAATACTCCTACAGTGGGTTTTTGCAATACTCCAACATCAATCATTAAGAAAGCAGATGAGAGATTGGAATATAATAGTGAATGTTTGCGCAATATTTTCATGCTCAAATGGCATTTAACCTCCAGCACTTCCAACCAGCCTCATCCCACACTAAACCTTGAGATACAGACACTTATGTAACATTAATCTGCCTCTAAAAAAAAGCACAAAAGATGAATAAAAAACACCCCAGCAACACAACTTGTTAAAACATTCCAGCAATGCCTTTATCTTTGACTCAATATCCCTATTCCATTTCATTTCTCGGACAGATTCCCGACATTCCAGAAAGCATAGGCAGGTGTTCCACATTATCTCCTTACCTCACACTCCAGTTCTGTCTGCGTCCTAATACACCTAACCCATCCTTATAAATCTAACTTAATGCCCTCGATGGCAACTAACTCATCAGCCTTGGGTTTTGCATTAGCTAAGGCTGTCAGACTCAAAAAGAGACAATGAATCAAAGTTCTCACTTTGTTCTCCAAGCAGTTTCTAATATGATTAAGGGTTGTTGTACATGACTTCCGTACCCGAAAGGTGCTGAGATGCTGTCTTTTTGCACGAAGCAAGCTGTTTATGATTCCAAAACTGAAGATCAAGATATCACTACAACAAGAGGAGATCACTACACCCTTTCAGGCCTCTTTAGAGAACCACAACTTGGAAAAGGTACATTGCAAATATTTTTTTATTGGATGTCTTTGCCTTGTTCTCCAGCAAAACTTCCTAAATATTAAAAACACAACAACAACAACAACAACAAAAGACATTTCAGGGAAAAGTGGGTGAAATGAAAGAAAAGAAACCAAATTTATGAGAAGCCTGTTTTGAAGAAAGCACATCAGTGGAGTAAGATCTGATACATTTGGCATCACAGACGTCCCATCAGGAGATTGTGCTGACTGATCAAACTCATGTCTTTAACTGGCATCTCTCAGTTTGAGTCCATCTGCTCGGTGGACCAAAAGTGTTCCCTGACTAGCAACGTTGGTAAATGATTACTATTACAAGCATTTGTTGCTGACTTTCAAAGTGATTAGGTCACTTCAAGAAGCTAGCAATAACACTAATGCTAACAAGCGTTCAGTAAGCATACCATTTTGCTGATCTTACAAAGCTCCATTGTGTGTCTACCAGTAGATTTTTCCTGTTGGCAGTATTTCTGCAAGACACATTTATACAGAAACATTTTTGAAATATCTCAGGGCTTAAATACTGTTTGGGGTTTACATTTATATTCCATCAAATCTCCAGTGGCCCATATTTTAAGAATTTCGCCCATATTTTAGGCCATGTGGCAACAGATGACAACATTCCACAGATTTATGAATAACCAGAGTGTCATTTCTCTGGCTGTGCAGCGGACTCACTCCTATTTTCAAGACAACATGATTGGTTGGTGACTTCCCAAGGGGATTATAAGAAACCTCAGTGTTGATATTTTCCCTCATTTGTGCTTTTGGGGTTTATAGATTTCCAGATTCATTGCAAAACCAATAGCAGGCAACCGCCAGGGCCTCTAGATGCCCCTCTGGCACCAGCTGAAAACACGAGTTTTAAAGGAAAATGCTTTGGAGCAAAAGGACTAAAAGAACAAATGCTGCAGGAATAGATCAGACCACTAGTACTTTTATGACTTTGAGTCAGTGACATTTCTTATGAGGAGTCAACAAGACAGTGCTGCCTAAAATATGTAAATAAAGTCGGCAATACATTCTTAAAAATATGATTTTGCAGCAATGCCTTAGAACAGTGTTTCTCAACCCTGGTCCTGAGCGCCCCCCATAACTGCACATTTTGTGTGTCTCCCTAATCAAACACACCTGATTCAACTCATTAGCTCATTAAAAGAAACTCCAGGAACTGAAATGGGTGTGTCAGATAAGGGAGAAATACAAAATGTGCAGTGTTGGGGGGCGCCCAGGACCAGGGTTCCGAAACACTGCCTCAGAAGAACAATTTTTGGTTCCCCGGAGAAACTTTCAGTCAACATTTCTTAAAAGAACCATATTTTCTTAGTGTAAAGTATGTTTTGATAAATTAAAGAACCTTTTTTCACTATAAAGAATCTTTTGTAGAACGGAACAATTCCATGGATGCAAAAGGTTCTTCATGAAACAATCAATGCCAAAAATAAAAATTTAATCAAATAATATATAAATTTCTGTACAATGTATTAAATTTGCAACCATTATCAGAGCTTTGCTTTCCACAAGCTTGTTTTGTTCTCAAAGGGTCCTAAAGTGTCGTGTGAATTTGACATTCACATTGCTGTAATTGGCTGATTATCCTGTCAACACAATAACAGCCATCTATTATGTTCATAAATGTTCTCCGGAAATGGATGGAAAAACAATGTTACGTTCAAACTGAAATCCACTTGAAATGAGCAAGGAGTTTTTATAGTGAGCACTGTGACCTTTATACCTACAATGCTTACCAAGGATTTGCTGATTAATGGTCCAAAAAGAAAAGTGACTGTTAAGGACAGAAAAATACACATAAAAATGAACAAAGTGAACATAAATGAACAGATAAATGAATAAATGAATGAATTAAAAAGTGCTTATTTTTGACAATACAGTATATAAAAAGGTATAAACTTGATAACACTTGTCAACTAATAAATATCACTAAAAAATATTAAAAGTATTGTCATAGCAATAAAAAGTGTTGGTTGCTTGTTAAATAGTATCTCCTTCATCTGGGAAACCACATAAACCTCGAACTGAACATGAACTTGTGACTGAAAAGCCCCAAATAAACATAGCAAACCGTACCTCTTAATTGCAGACTTGCACCACATGACACTGCTTTAATCATGCTTGTTTTTGTTTTTTTTTACACAGCAGACTTTTATGAGCAGATGACTGTGTGTGCTGATGGACGTTCAAGTACTGACTCTGATTATCCACACAAGAGTCGTGACAGCAGAAACCCTGTTATTTTCACAGTCTCCCTGTGATTATCAGCTAGATATGGCGTGCGGAGCGGTTACGTATGTTTATGTGACCTCTGAGGTGTTCGTCAGAGAAAAACGCAGCACGTCAGGAATATTCAATGGAATGAAGAGCAAATTAATTCACCTTACAAACACACTTCAGCCTCACCTGCCTTAACTTGTTCAGTCGATGGGCAAAATCACGGAGCAAATTCCTTCTACTGAAAGGAAGCGGCAGACGTGGGCTGCGATGGCCAACAGCATCAAGCAGGTAGTTTTCTAAAAAGTAGAGTTTTATGTTATTTCATCATCACATGCAACATTCACTTTTTTATATGCACTAAAATATTCTTAAATTACAATCCTCAATGACTGCGTCATCATAATATATCTAACTCCAACAGCGAATTTCATTTCCCAGTGCAAAATAACGTAAGCTAAATGAGCACAGAGGGAACATTAACTATAATGGGTTATTCACAAGCACTCACTCTTAATGTCTAGATTTACCCTGGTAATGTCTAAACTCCTTTGTTTCATAGTTTAGAAAGCATTTTTGTTTTATATAAACAGCTACAGACATACAGCAGGGTCACCAAATTTGACAAGGCAGCATTAGAAGCTACTAAAATTTGTTTTCCTCCTCTCTTTCACACAGAATGGCTTTAATGTCCTCTGAATTCACTCTTGTGATGTCTAAATTCTTCTGCTTCATACTGTAGAAAGCATTTTGATCTAAGGTGAACAATAACAGACATATACAATACTCACCAAATCTGATAAGGCAGCGTTAAAGGTCACCGAAATCCGTTATCTCTCTCTCTTTTTTAAACAGAATGGCTTTAATATCCTCCATATTCACTCAGTGATGTCTAAACTGCTCCATTTCATACTCTAGAATGCATTTTGGTTTTACATAAACTGCTCCAGATATACAGAGATGTTTTATAACACTCAGATGGAGAAATGCAAAAGTAAAAAGTACAGCTTAGTTTAGCACGTCAGGCCTAATGCATTTATTTATTTATTTATTTTCACAGCTCCAGGTAAAATCATTCACACAAAATTAAGATAATCAGTTCAGGACTTTGATGTCAAAGTGGTTTCAACCAAGTGGACTGGGTTTGGCTAGATAGCATGGTACTGTTAGCCCTTGGTGTAGCAGTAACTACATAACATGGTTTCTCCATTGACATTTATTCAAACTTAGCTGTGTATTCTTGCAAAATAGATTTTTTTGCACATAACATACTTATCTTGCAAATATCGCATTATTCAATGTTTTAGCAATACCTGTTTTTGGAGAACTATGAAAGGCGTTAAAGTGACCATTCCTCAATTTTTAATCAAAATGTTCTATTCAACCAAGCAACTGCCATTGACATAACTAGAAATCTTCCTCTAGGTATTACAGACCTCTTTGGTTTCAACTGAAATGTGACTTCAAAAATCACCAACTGCTGCCTGGAAACACAAGGTTATCTTTATATTAGCGATGAACCAATGCATTCCATCCATACTTATAAACACAGACGTCAGCCTGGACAGGAAATTCAAGACATTCATGTTAGCCACTGAGTCATGTTGGCAATACATGCACATCTAGAGCCGGATCTCTCTTTTTTAACGACTCAATAACAGTAGCACGGGAGGTCATAGAAGGGGTCTGATTAGACAAGCAGCTGATAACTTCAGCTTCAGCTTCTGCTGGGTTCAGAAAGGCCAAGCTTGTTTCAACAGGGACCCAGGCACATGCAGCTCACAGCTGTGAACACTTGTAACACACTTTTCAGCCCACGGTGAATCTAAATTAAAGCACAAAGTGGTTGGCCACTGATTAGCTGCGTCACATTTAAGTATCCAGTGATGCCCAGGCTTAAGACATCTGAATGAAGAGTATGAGTCAGTTGAGTTTGCTCTGAAAATTATAACTATGTTGTAGATTAAATTTCCAAGGCTAATTACTTACTAATTCATCAGTTTCTGCCAGACTTGAGTATGTGAGGCAACTGTGATTCTACAATCAAAAGATCCATCAATCAATTAATTCAACAGGAAACATTCATTTCAAGTGCATCAGAAAACACAAGCGAGTGGCACTCTGTTGTGAAATGGCATAAAAACATGAAACCAAAGGCCACTGTAGACACTGAAAGAAATAAAAGTTTTCTTTCAGGTTAAAATAACACAAGGTGACAATCAAGGCTTTTTGGGACGTTGTAGATACTGCTGATTTTAATCACCTGTTCTGAAAAAGAGGGCACATAAATAAAGGTATACACACCAGCAATTCAATCATCTTAAAATATATTCAAACATTATTCAAGCTCCAATTTGCATCTAGTTTGTAATACTCTTTAAAGGAATAGTTCAGCAGAAAAAAAGTCTTATTTTGTTTCAAAACTGTATGGCTTACTTTATTCTACAGAACACAAAAGGAAACTTTTTACTATTTATTTTGGCCATGAATTAAAATAAGAAATGAATTATTAATGTAATTATTTCATGATCAAACGACTCTTATAAATCAGTTCTTTTGAAAGAAGTAAAAAGGATTCACAAAAAACAACAATTAATTTTTCATAGCAGATTTCGCAACTAACTCCCTCACTAAACTCGAATAATGTTTTGGTTTATTTTTCTTTAAATAAACGGAATTTTTATTATATATTATGCTACTTTTATATATATATATATATATATATATATATATATATATATATATATATATATATATATATATATATATATATATATATATATATGATACAAATAGTTTTTGGGAGTAAAAAAAGGTGGGTAACCATAATCAAAATGATATTTGACTTTTTGTTTTTGCAAAACATATTTGAATTTTAAGGAATACAGAAAAGAAGAGCATGTTCATTCTTTAAAAATTCTTGAAATAAAATGAGGATGAGTAATTAATGACAGACTTTTTATTTTTGTCAAAAACATAACTAAAAAAAACACCTAAATTACAACTAAAACATCTTAAAAAAAAAAAAAAAAAAAAAAAAAACATCTTAAAAAAAAAAAAAAAAAAAAAAAAAAAAAAAAAATCAGGCCAACAAAACAGCAGTGCATAAATGCTCAGGCAGATTTATTGGTTCTGCCTGACCACCTGAGAGGCCATAGAAAGGCCTGGTGGGGGAGGCATTGAGATGCAGCCTGTGTGAGACTGAGGCAGATCTGCCAGGCAATGAGTGCCAGGAGTGCAGTTGAGAGGAGAGCACCTGTCTGTTCTATTGTTCCATCCACCAAACCAGCCACACTCATCTGCACCAACTGAACAACACATCTCTCATGTGCATCAAAGCAACGGTGTGACTCACCACTCCTAATGAGCGAACCGTTTGAAACCAAACCCACATAAGATGCTAGCTGAGAAGAAAAAAAAAAAGGAAGAAATAAAGAGGTCTCTTGTTGATGTGATTTGCAGTAAGGTGGCAAATCGATTGTATCATGCGGAGTTTCATTATGAGGCTAGTTCTCTGTGATTAAATAACTGGAGCATGGGAAGGTGAATGTGATCAGTGAATTTGCAGTTTCATTTGCTGTTTTAACGAGAGGAGCAACTTCTCCTCCTGAGACCACATCTCAGTGCACTTTATGCTTCAGAGGGTTCACTTACAGCACAAACAGTTTTTGTCTTAGCGCACACTGCGTGCAGGCACGATCAATTTCTTTGCAATTCCTCTCGCACTGATTATCAGACAGCCTGTCTCAATGAGGGTGCGTTTAAACAACAGCAATGTACTAAAATTTGCACTTTTGAAAAGTTTTGTGTATGGATGACAACATTGTCAAAATGTTCCCCACTCACATGGATCTGCGGAAACGGCTAAAAACCTTGTATTATATATGCCGGTCAGTAGTCGGTGATGTCACTACATGCCTGATGCATGACGTCACCATTTTCTCAAAAATGTTTCCCAAATAGCAATTGTTGTGTAAATGAACAGCCAAAACCCATAAAAAGTTTTCCGCTTTTAGTTAAAAAAAGTACACCCCCTGAATTCACAGAAACATTTTTTTAGCCTAAAAACATTTAGTTTTGTCTTATATTTATATCATATCATATAATTTAGCAATATCACACGAGAAAGATTTACTAAATGAATCTGCGTTTTTTTTAACAAATCGAGTGAGCCATTCAGTGATTTTCAATTACTTGACAGCCCTAACATACATAAGGGTGTAACGGTACATATTCGTCCCGAACCACAGTTCTGTTCATGCAGTCAGGCCACAAATACAGTCAGTCATAGGCGATCAGTGCAGAAGGGGGCATGCGCGGTAATGCAGTGCTAATGCTGTCACGATTTACGTGCCAACCCAAAACAAGAACAGTGAGTTCAGATGGCAACCAAGGGCTCGAAAAACTGCCTGCTTGTTTTAAATCAGCAGTGTCAGAAAGTTCTAGAGATGCTGCATTGTAATCATTTCCCAAAATGTAATTTGTGTGGAATTTTTATGGAGTCTGCAAAGAGAAGAAAATACTGTAGCAGGCAGATCAAGCTCACTGTTTGCAATGCTCGAAATATAGGAAGACAAATATGTGGGAGTTTATATGTATCTCTGAGGGGAACTGACTGTATTCAGAAATGTTTCGATGGCATTTTCTTTTCCTCTTACCTCCAAATATAATGCAAGTAGTGTTTATAAGCACAGCTGCTTTGTTTACAGTGGTATATTGCTTACAACACTATATCGCTGCTGTTCCATCAAGCACCACCTGCTGTCAGAGAATAAATTTGCATATTAATTTAGTCTGTCTTTTGTTTTGTTTTGGTTAGGGTTAGTGTAAGGGCCTGAAGTTCCTGTCCCTGGCTCGCATAAGGTTGCACGGCACTGCCATGCTTACTGTTGTTGTGTCTGCCCTGTATTCAGTGCAGCTGCTTGTTTATTCTGGCCAGATATGCTAATTTGGTACGCCTGAGCTCCGGCTATCAGCAGTGGGTTTTCCTAGCGGCATCACTATTAGTTGGGAATTGTTTGTCGTTCTACCCCATGCTTGGTGTGGTCTGAGCCCTTGGTTCAGGCTGATCATCACTGCTCTCACGGCAGGACTGTGTACTGTTCCCACAGCGAATGCTTCGCAATGTTGAGTGAATGCTCGAAAGGGAACATTTCCAGTTACTGTCGTACTGGAACTACCTTTTCTGCAGTGGAAATGCACAGAACTGTTCGAGGACAGACAGGAATCCGCATTGGGACCATGGTTCTCTGTGCTCATGATTAAGATGTATTGTATGTGCAACACTCAAAACAGTACACAAGATTTTTCCCTTCTTGCACGTAAGTGATTTAAAATCACATTAAAATGTAAATGTAGGAATCGTTAGGTGGAATCGAAATGCACTAACATTCAGTTATACAAATTCACATTAACAAAGAAAAGTGCAAGAATGAATTTAGATTTAAGATGTAAAATGTACTAATGTGTGACAATATGTTAACTAGTGTTATAAAGGAACAAAAATTGTCACTGGGACGCTGAACTTGACTTCGACATGATTAAACCAGAGAAAGCATTACATTCAAAATAAAACATTCACCATACTCAGATTTGCCACACCTACAACCTTTATTCAGTAGCCTATAGCTTTCTCCAGTCTAACAAAGAAAAACCTACTGCGCCAAATTATACAGCTGTTTAAACATCAACACTGCCTTCCTCAATCCATATCACTTGCTCTATAATAATAATAATAATAATAATAATAATAATAATAATAATTTGTTACTTACAACCTTTTACTGAAGTGACTGTTTTTGACGTCAATATCATCTCTTGGAAAAAATCTCTCTTCTGTTTAGTCACAATGAAGTGTTTAGACTGTTTTCATCGTGTCAAAAACAGAACGACCACGCCCTTCAATCAAACCGATCCCTGATTAGTGTGAGCACAGAAAGGAGGGGAAGCCATAGGCCAATGGATATAAAAAGGGAATTCACTCTGGACTGTTGTCAAGCACTGCAGAACAGAGATGATGGTCAAATTTGAAGATTTTCATGATTTGAAAACACTTTACAGAGTGAGACTGTAATGTTGAAATGTTGAAATATTTCAGATTCATGAAGAATACGAATAGAAGGAGTTCATGATCTCATTACCACATCACAAATTGAACAAGCAGACTCATACCGAAGAGCCCTCTGGTGCATAGTAATGGATATATTATGCAAAGATGAAAACCTCAAGATCTGAACCCAACTACATTATACAGAGAAACTTATCATTAATTTTCCAATTCCATTTGGTGCCTCTATTGGTATAGAAATGACATATTTCTACTTATATGTGCAATAATAAACCTTTATAACATAAATATACATTTCATCTTTCTGTGTGACTTTATTTCTTAATTTAAACTTCATCTGACAATTCATGAATAGAAATGGGGGAGATGAAAATGTGCCATTTAGCTAAATAAAAAAAGAATGTTTTTGGATCTTTTTATTTTAGTATCATTGAGGTACAGTAAAACATTTTTTTTTTTAATGTTTGCATTTAAGTGAATTTGTATTTTTGTATTTTCTATCTGCATTTTCATTTTAGTTAAAGTTTTAGAATTCTTTTTAGAAATCTGTGTTTTTGTCTTTTTAAATATGTCTATATATTTTTAATGAATATTTTTTGGTTTTAGTTATTTTAGTAAATAATATCAAATTCAATGAAAATTAAAAATGTTGCACAGGCAATATAACTTAAATTTTTTTTTTTTTTTTTAAATACCATTTAATTGCAAATAATAATAAAAAATAACTTTAAGGTTTATATTTTTACTTAAGTTGAATTATATTAACCCTGTTTTAGGATGGCAAAGTTTTAGCAGTCACTTAGCCTACTGAAGTTTATAAGTATGACATCTGAATAAGACATTTTCTATTATTTGTTTAGAATGTTTTACTCACTTAAAAGTACTCATCTGATACTACAAATAAATTACATACTGTACAATTATGTAGAGAAAAAAAGTATTAATTAAAAAAAAAAAAACTTTATGAACTTTAAAATTTGATTAAATAAACCTCCAGAACCAAAATACAGTGTCTTTTCTCATAGATACTGTATATGAGTTGCAGGTGCCGAAACCAATTCCATCCTCTCGACTGGCAGGAAAAGACACCAAGAAAATGCTGTCGTGCTGAAAATGAACACTGAATTCATGATCTGTTCAATGGACAATCATTCCAGAGCACGCTTTGAGCAAACAGGGCACCGTTTCAACATGTAGGTTATACATACCATGGTGGATGTGCTGGAGGGACTGAACGGTGACAGCTCTTCCTCAACACATCTGAAGAGATTTCCACCAGGCTTGACATAGGGACCTAATGTACTTAAAAGTCCATTTGTCATTAGGCAGACACCTTCTTATCTAGAGGAACTACCAGCATGCTTAGAACAGGAAAAAATCCCCAGAATAAAGTAAGGGTTACGCATTTTGCTCAAGGACACAGTGGCTAAAGGTGATCGCCATAACTCTTGGTTCATCCATCGCACCTTGCGGGTTTTGAACCTACAACCTTTGAGTAAGCAGGTCAGATCTTCAACCATCAAGCTTTCACTAGCCTTTTGTAGTTTTGCCTGAACTGAAACACTAAATAACATTAATGGAAAACTACATCATCATCTACTCACAAAAAATACTTCAGAAAGAGTCATAACTGTAAAAAATCAACGTTATAAATAAATCAAAGATTATTGGGGTATGTTTTATAAGAAAATACTATTTCTACTTAAAATTTACATTTTTAATTCAATGCCGTTTCTTTGTAATTATTAGTGAAATTTACAAGCAATTTCTGAGTGAAAGCTGTTTCTACATCAAACTTTTTTACTAATTATTTTTAGGGTGCTTTACATTGTGTTTTTGTCTGTTTCAGAGCTTGACAGCTCTTGGTCACCATTCACTTCTCAGTGCATGGAAAAGAGCAGCTCGGACTTTCTACTAAACATTTCCTTTGGTGTCCCACGTAAGAAAGAATGTCAAACAGGTTTGGAATGACATGAGCATGAGTAAAAGTTCACATATTCGAATTAACTGAGTGATGCTGCATATTTACAGTTAGTGAATGAACCTGGCATTCTCTCTCATCACAGCTGCACTCATGTGTCGTTGTTGACTGCTTGTGAATTTGAAGGATCCTTTATGTAAGGTGGCATACACTATTCCGCCAGCTTGCTTCAACAGATGCACAACACAGACTAGCTGTATGATATAACGGCACAAGTATCTGAAGTATGGTATTTGGATTTGAATCAACAGCCTTAGGCAAGGCACGGGAACATCTTGGGCCTCTTCTGTAAACATAAGGCCCCCACTCCAGAAGGAAAGCAGAGATAATGCCACATGAAGAGCTGTAAAAGGAGGATGCACATTCATTTCATTTGTGGTTAGACTGAGAATGTCAATATTTTAGGTATGATGAGAGCAGTGCATTATGGGTCACACTATTAAAACATAACATTTGAGGGGAAAATACAGAATACAAGAATGAGAGACACATGATTCCTTGAGAGTGGGTGGATGACTGACATATGATTGGGAAACATGATGATGGAGAAGATATATAGTAGATGTCTGTACAAATATGGCCTGCACAATTATTGGAATAACATTAAATAAATTAAAGAAAAATGGCAATTTCTTTTAAGAATATCAAAACCAAAAACATTGTAAATACAGAAATGTAGCCATAGGTCTTGATTTAGCAACTGCCCCAAATTAATTACATGAACTATATTAATATATATATATGAACTATATATATATAAAGCTGAAATAAAATAAAACATAAATATTAAATGAAAAACTTTAAAAAGCTTAAGTGAAAATTACAAATGTTGCACTGGCAATTAACTGAAAAAATATAAGTGGAAAATTAAAAAGATTAAAAATACAAATAAAAAACTAAAGTGAAACAGATATGTTTAAAAATAATTTAAGAATTTGAAAAAAAAAAAAACATTTTGTAAAAATAATCGACACACAATGACGAAACATTTACCTAAAATTAAAATGAATACTGATCATATAAAAACAAAAGCCAACTCCAAATATTAATAAACACTAGTATATAAATAACACTAAAACGGAAAGGAAATTATCACACATCCCTTTGACATATCAGTGAACAACTGAAAAAAATAAAAAATAAAATAGGGGCTAAAAGTACATTTTTGAACATGCTCTCAATAGACAACTTGGCAAATTTGAGTAAATGATTCAAAAAAAAAGAAAATGTTTAGACAGAGGTAGTAACTGAGGTTGATTAACAATGCCTAAAACCTGCCTGAGCCAGAACGACGTGTTTCACTCCATACAGTCAACGGTTAACAGACTGTGTTTTTTGGATGAACCTAATTTTTTAGAGGAAACTGTTTTAATACAACCGTATATGCAAAGTGCTTTAATGCTGCTATTCTCTGTTTACCTGTGGGCCGTCCTTGGGACAGTTGTAGGTAATGTTGACCTGCTGGCTGACTGTGGTTAGCAAGAAAATGTTTGTTTGCTTCGTAAGCCAACGTGTTTTTGAATCCAAGAACCGATTCACTGATTCGCTTCCATGTACTGACTCATATTTGTTCATTGGAATCTACAATTAAAATGACGTGCGTTATTAAAACTAGTTGCACACGCAAATTAGCAAGTGTTTCTGTCCTGAACGACTCGGTGTTTTAATAAATCTTTTGAGTGAGTGAATGAAAGAGTCATTCATAACACAAAGATAAATCACCGATCGCCACCTAATGACGTAACCTAAACAACAGATTGTTATCTGAGGGTCACTATATATTATATCACTATATATTATATAAGCATTATATATATATATATATATATATATATATATATATATATATATATATATATATATATATATATATATATATATATATATATATATATATATATATATTAGTTTTACAATGTCACATCTGCCTTTTTTGGGGGGTGAGATCAGTCATGATGAGTACATAATGTTTATTTTTATTCTTTTATTTTTTTATTTATTTAACAGTGATGGATAAGACCATTTTCTGTAAGGAGTATTGTGAAAAATACGTTCTGCTTCACAAGATGTGCCAGCCATGCTTTCACATCATTTATTACAGGCGGACTATTTTCTACCTGGCAAAATGTTCCCACGTACACCTTTTTTTTTTTTTCTTCGTGAAAGTACATTCCTCTGTTCCTGCCAACAAATTACTTCTTTCTGAGAAAGAAGCCCATTTTAACCATTTTTAACATGACAGTGTACAGCTCAGACCACTGCAAGGCAGTAAATCATTCGCTTTGAATTAAGTAAAAAATATGTTCCTGTCCACCAAAGTAATAAAACACATCAATTGAATACTCAATAATCCTAAATGTTCATTCATGCGTTTGTTCATTTGGTAAGAAGCAGCACATATGCAGTTTAATGTACAGTCAGCCGGAACACTCTGCATTTCATTCATTCATTCATTCATTCATTAATTCATTCATTCATTCATTCATGTATTTATTCAGAAATAAATAAATAAACGAGGAAAATATGTTTAAGGTATTTATTTATTTGCATGTTTTTTTATTGTGCAATTTCTCTCCTTAAAGTGGACACTATCCTCTTAAATAAATGTAAAATAACTGTAAAATAAAGCAAAATAAAACCAAGCAAAATGTTTCCACTATGACATGTTGACTTGCGGCTCTCTCACTCCTGAACAGACGGTGGCAGTAGCACACTTCCATTACAACAAGAAGAAAACAATACAATACGAACCCCAGAAACACAAACGTCTCATGGTCTCATGTACACACACGCGTAGATGTATATGGGCTGATCGTGGAAATATTTTGTATTTTTGCGTCCGTATCTTGAATAACCTTTAATCTGATTCAGAACGCAGTTTAAAAAATCGAATGTATCGACTTATTTAATAGTTGCTGATTGTGTAACTGCACGCTTTTTGTAAACAAGCAGTTGTTACTTATAATAGATTGTTAGGCAGCAATGTTTCATTTATTTTGTCAAAAATCTATCTATAGCAGCTATTAAATGCAAAGTTGTGGTCCAAAAGGAAACATTTCTGAAACGAAACCCAATGCATGGGACATGGAGGAGGTCTTTTAACGCTGAACATGTAATATGTCCTTAATATCACACTGAACCCCACAGAGTGTAACACTAGTACAGACCTGACATTTACTAAAAGCTCATATGCACTCATTTGCATCAATTTTTTTCTTCTTTATAGACTTGCCTTGAATCAAGAGCACTTCCTATAATTCATCATGTCAAGTACATCTGTGACCTCCCTGAAAACCACAGGTTTCCCATGGGAAAGTTCCCCAAAGTCCTGGAGAGTCTGCTCAGAGATCAGGTCATAACAGATAAACAGGTTAGTGAATCTGGAACTTATATTAACATACGCATATTTAACAAAGCCGAGTTTAATATACTTTAAATGTCACTGTCTTATAGGTGTGGGCCCCTAAGATTGCCTCCACTGAGCTTCTGAGACGTGTGCATACTGAGGAGTACCTGTCCAACTTTATCAGTGGTGAAATTAGTGAGAAAGATCAGAGACGAACCGGATTCCAGTGGAGTTCTGGTTTAGTACAACGCTGTAGATATGAAACAGGTGTGCCATGAATCATCTGGGTTATATTTTACTCTAAAATCAAAATAAAGTTGCAAAATAAAAATGAAGCCTAATTTGGACATTTCTTAATTTACATAGTGTTGTTTTAGTATTATTCATATGCTATTATAATGTTTATTAATATTTTAAATTGACCTAACTAATAATAATAATATTATTATTTTTTTTCGTTTATTTTTTGCTATGTGACTGTCATTTTATAGATTTTTTTATATATAGATATAGAATTCTATTTTTTTTTTTTTTTTACTGAAAATGTGTAAAAACAAAAAAGATAAAAAAAAACTTAATAACACTGATATTTAGTCATTGTTTCCATTATTGCTCATTACAACACTTTTATTATTAAAATAAGCTTAATTAATTACAATAAATGTTACCATGGGATATATTTACAATTATACTTATTTTTATAAAAAAAAATTTTTTTTAGTATAATTACTAAAATACACACCTTACTTGTTATAAAAATTATGTCACAATGGAAAAGGCTTGATTTGCATATGCAAAAAAAATACATTTTCTTTTTTGTTTGCATATTGCACTATTACGCAGCTATGGAAGTTTGTAAAACTTCAGTATATTGTTCTGTTGTCCCCCCTTCGGAAGTGTCATGTAATGTATTTCTCTCGTGTGAGATGTGGTCCAGGCGGCACCGTGCTGGCAGGAGAGATCGCCGTACAGAGGGGACTGGCATGCAGTACAGCCGGAGGAACCCATCATGCCTTCCCCAGCTACGGCTCAGGCTTCTGTCTGCTCAATGACCTGGCTGTGGCCGCCAAACACCTGATGGGTGAGTCCACATCCAGGAGGAGGATTCTCATTGTGGATCTGGATGTACATCAGGTACATGACTTCCAAGGGGTCAGCCTTTAACTCTTTGGTTTTATTTTTGAGGAAGAAATATTTAATAATAGTGGATGAATCATTGACATTTGAAACTGAAAAAAAGAAACTGTTGTACTGACCAAAATGCTGTTGCTTTCCTGAATTATATATAATATTCATGTTTTTTCCCCCCTCTGTTCACTAGGGTGATGGCACAGCATTCATATTTAAGGATGAACCCGATGTTTTCACCTTCTCAGTGCATTGTGGGAAAAACTTTCCTGTGCGAAAGCAGCAGAGTGACCTAGATGTCAGTTTGGAAGACGGCATTGAAGACAAAGAGTATCTTTCCAAAGGTATTTTCATTTAATACTCATTCATTTTACACCTACACAAAAACATAAGCAGATCACTTTTTGACTTGTAAATCATTTCTTTAAATCTCTATTAAAGGAATAGTTCATACAAAATGAATATTTGCTGAAATTTGACTCAACCTCAGGCCATCCAAGATGTAGATGAGTTTGTTTCTTCATCAGAACAGATCTGGAGAAATTTAGCATTACATCACTTGCTCACTAAAGGATTCTCTGCAGTGAATGGGTGCCATCAGAATGAGAGTCCAAACAGCTGATAAAAACATCACAGTAATCCACACGACTCCAGTCGATCAATTAACATCTTGTGAAGCGGAAAGCTTTGTTTGGATAGCACAAATTCATCATTAGGGCATTGTAACTTTAAACCCTTTAAACCAAACAAATTAGCATATAATCCATAACAACACTTCCTCCAGTGAAAAAGTCCATCCCCTGTTGTCCTCTCACATCAATATCCATTGACGTTTTTGTTTAAAATTTGTTTTCGCTTGTATACAGTATTTATTGTGCATATTTCCCTCTTGATTCAGATAATTTTTCACTAAAAAAGCAACATTATGGACGATATTATGAGGACATTTATTGTATTTCATTGTATTGTATTTTAACCAGAAGTTATGGTTTGAAGTTAAAAACGTCTTAATGATGGATTTGTTTCCTATAAACACGCAGCTTTTCACTTCATAAGATATTAATTGATGGACTGGAGTCGTGTGGATTACTTCTGGGTTATTCTGATGTTTTTATCAGCTGTTTAGACACTCCATTCCATTGGTGAGCAAGTCATGTAATGCTGAAATTCCCCAAATTTCTTGGATGGCCTGAGGGTGAGTACATTTTAAGAAAATTTTTTTTTTTGGATGAACTACTCCTTTTAGTAATCCTAGGTGTGGTGCTTTGGTAAAATGCATTAAGTCATTTCCTGTACAGTCCAGGAACACCTCCCTTGGTTACTGGAGAGAATCCGGCCGGATCTGGTGCTGTATGATTCTGGAGTGGATCCACACTGGGAGGATGAACTTGGAAGACTTCGTCTCACAGATGAAGGTAAATCCTTTCACTCCATTACGCACATCATATATCGTAAAATCAAAGCAGTATTTAATGTAATTGACTCTTCAATGTCTTTGTGCATTTTACCCGTCATAGGACTTTACCGGAGGGATCTTTATGTACTTCAGACAGTCATTAAAAAGGGCATTCCTGTGGCTACTGTCATTGGAGGAGGCTATTCCAGAGATATTGATCGACTGGGGCACAGGCACTCAATAATTCACAGAGCTGCATCAAAGGTGAGCTCACAGAATTCATAATGAAGGTTACATGGTATTTCATAGATCTGCATGAATTGAACATGGATATTATTGGGTGCCTTTAATCTATATATTTATTAATTTTATTTATTGGGTATTTTTTTTTTATTATTCATTATTTTACTAATGTTTTTTCTCTTGACTGTTTTGCTATGATCCCTTTATATATATATATATATATATATATATATATATATATATATATATATATATATATATATATATATATATATATATATAAAATAAAAATAAAGTTGGAAAATTGTCAGAAAGATACATGCCATGCTGCTGTTTTTACATGTTGATGTTTTTAAGAAGCAGATTTTGCTTTCATAGTACTGCTTTCTGACCTCTTTATCGCAAATATAAAAAGCAGTATTGCACTTTCAGAGGATTCTATGCTTTTAATGGTTCCCATTTCTGCATTTAGGTTTGGAGAGAACATGGACTTTAACTCAAGGATGAAAATGGACAGCAGGTGCTAAACAATCTAAGATTGTTGGGTGCTGAAAAGGACCATATGAACGTTTGGCAGTGCCATAATCACTGTGTCATAGCAATTGTATGCAATAGATTTTATGAATTAAAATGCCATATTTATTCAAGCAATCCTTTCAATTCTTACTCTTTTAATATTTATTATTATTATTTATAAATAGTTGTGTTTTACAAAGAAAAAAAAACCTTACTTGGCAGTTAAAATTACAGTTTGGCTCATTATTATTATTATTATTATTATTAGTAGTAGTAGTAGTATATTAAATATTTAATTAATTTTCACTATAAAAATACATGAATTTGATTTTGAGCCCAGTAGATCATATAAAAACAGTGCTTGTATTATACTATTTATTAATGATAAAAAGTAATTTAAATAATTCCTAATAATACATTTTCTTATCTAAATACATATATAATATAAATAGTGTAGTAGAGAATTAATTAATAGTGTGTTATTACTTTTTTAGCTTATTATTTAAGAAGAACACATTTAAAGTAACTGGAAAATTTGATGTTTCACTATAAAAGACATGAATTTGCACCAATGGGTCAGATAAAACTAAATATGCTGATTTTATTATATTTAAGTTAAAAATACACATAAAAATGGTTCAAGTTTAAAGGAAAATTAAAGTCCTTTGTTGTGACTTTCTGACATGGTCAAGTTACACCAATAAAAGCATACACAATTTACAACACCAGCACAAATATGTTTCAGCTGTTCAAGTTTTCAAAAACAGAAAAAATCATGAACAGTCTACAATAAAAAAACACTATTAAAAGCTTCAGACCACAACACAAAGGCTAATACTAACCATACAACACAACACACAGACAAACTCCTGAAGAGTGTCCAATAAGAAAACACTAGGTATGTGCTCTCATCGTTTGGTTCAAAAAAATGATGTGCTACTGTATATGCTTTCTGTTTCAGGCAGACATTGCTTAACAGTGATACACCATTAAAATCAGTGCAAGTTAAGTCAAGTCAATTATTTTCAACTCAAAACTAAGACATCACAAAGAATGGAGACTAAAGCTAAATTAAGCAAATTTCAAAGTACTACTAGCCTTAGTGTTTTACGATTTGAACCAAAACTGGTCTCGTCAAAGCATCAATACCTTGCTTGTTATTGCCATTGATACTGAACAGCTAATGTTTAATATTAGCTCTCTGGTCCCAATACTTAAAATCTCAAACTAAATCTTTTAAAGACATTAAAAAAAGGTTATAAATTAAAACAGACATATAAAATGAGATTTAAACCTTCCAGACTTGGACCTTCTCAGCCACCACGCACCAATTGGCATGGTCCAAGTAAGTGTGCAGAACATGGAGCTCATCAACATGGTTTTGGATCAACTGTGTCAGTTCTCCTTCCCTGAATACGTGGTAGTACCTCAGACAAGAGTCCTTAAGCTGTTCGCTGCTCCGTCCTTTCAACTCATCCCTTTCCAAAAGAGACGCTGTGCTATCCTGCCTCTGCAAGGGCTCTTTTAGGCTCGATTTACCATCTACCTCCACGTGTCCTTCAAGAGTTGACTGATCCCTCTGATAGGAGACCAAGTCGGGCAGTGGTACTGAGGAACAATCATGGACAAGCTCCACAGGAGCAGTCTCATTTCCATTCCCAGAACTTCTGTTGTCATTTTTATGGACCTGTACAATGGGATCTGAAATGAAGACGTCTTCTTCTAGACTGGTTCTGGAAGAGGATGAAAAAAGGCTGGACATCTGCCTGATGAGACCTCTACTACTAGTTCGCCGGCTTCTGCTTTCCGTTGCTTCATCGACAGGGGTTTGTATAGAGCTGGAAGAGGAACGGGACATGGTCAGGCTGGTGAAGTCCAGCACCGAATCTAAAGACCTGGAGAAGAACCAAAGCCTCTGTTTTTTCTGCTGGCTGGGGCCGATTGATTCACCCTTGTCCAACATAGAGGATGTGCTTTTCACTTTCCTGTGCTTGTCGCTGGAAGCGGTGCCGTCACTGATGCTTTGGGTTCCAATGCCTCGCTGTCTTAAGGCAGGAGATAAAGGGGGATTGGGGTTCCAGGGAACAAAGATGTCTTGCTTCTCAAACTTGCGCCTCTTCTGCTCCATGGCCCAAACGGAAATCATGATCCGCCCTCCCACACGCAGGGTGCGTGCCATCTCTTTTATTGCTCGGATACGCCGTTCTTTGGTGGACATGTGGTGGATGACTAAGCAATTGAAAGAAGTTGTATTCAGAGGTCATTGATATACAATCTAGTGATTTCAAGGAATAGTTCAACCCAGAATTAAATTTGTTACTCACCCTATGCAGTACCATAAAACCCATACTTTTACATGTATGCAATGCATTTTATTATGAATATGCATCATTTAGTCAACTATAAAGCTATATACTTATGGACTCTTTTTTTTAATAATGCATTTTTAATGTATAATATAATTGTTGGGTTTTACAAAGTAGAGAAAGAATGATTAGTTTGTTGATATTACATTTTTTGATTCTGCATTTATTATTATTATTATTATTATTAAGACGACGATGATGATTAATAAATTGAAATTAAAACTTATTTAAATAAATACCTTTCATTATTTTAAAAAATGCATAAAATGTATAATTTAAAAGTCAATATTGTCTCAATTCAATAATATCCCACATCAATACTGCTGATTGTTATTATTAATAATTATAATATGATAAAAATAACAACTATACTAATAAATCAATTTAACAATATATCAATATAATAATATTAATATCAAATTAAAAACAAAAATATGCATACTAAAAACATTTGAATCAACTGAATCAAACAAAATATAGTATTCATATAATATATACACACACACACATTATATATACACATATATATATATATATATATATATATATATATATATATATCAAATTATATATATATATACACAGACATAAATATTTCTAAAATCATTGTTTTCCAATGAAGAAATAAAAACTGGAGTAAGGCGCAACAGTGACAGTGTCCTTATGCAGAATAAATCTAAACAATATACAACCAAAATCAATGTAGAAAGCCCATCTTATAGTTGTGGGCTGTTTACTGCATTTACTGGGGGCTTTCAGAATGTTTAAACCATTATGAGACTCTGATATCATCAATGGGCACATTAATCTTCTCTCTGAGGATTCACGAGGGGTTGCCAGGTGACCCAGCTGTACAACAAATATTCCCAGACCTCTTCCAAGAAACACTAATACTAATACTCCTGTAGCCTAGTAACACCTCTTGTGTCCTCCACCTAATAAAGCTTAAATAAACCTATATAGCCGCTCCATTTCAAGTTAATGGCAGCACTACCAGCTGATTGAAATTAAATGGTTTGATCATGGAAATACTAGTATGTTAAAGGGGTCATATGATGCGATTTCAAGTTTTCCTTTCTCTTTGGTGTGTTACAATCTGTTTGCAAAGTTGCAAAGACTAAAGTCTCAAACCCAAAGAGATATTCTTTATAAAAGTTTAATACTTGTCCACGCCCTCCTAAAATGTCTTATTTAAACACATCCCCACACATCTACGTCACGATGTGGGAAGATTTACATAACGCTGCCCAAATGTTCACGCAAAGAAAGAAGGCGTAACTTTGATTCTCGCTGTTGCCGCCCGCAACAAACAAATGACACGCTTATAATTTGTTAAATCAAAAATAAATTGTCATTACATTTAAAAGAGGACACAACTAGAAATCAGTGGTTAAGTTGTATTTACAGCACTGTTCCAGAACAGTTCAACCCAAATATTTAGATGTGTGCAACGCATTTTATGGAGGACTGCTTCCTGATCCTGGGAGAGAAGACTACAATGCCAGCTGTTCTGACTCACATTCTGTAAGTACGTTTACATATGTAAAGGTTTTGCTACTGATGATTCAAACATGAGTTTTGAGCAGTGTAGAGTAGAGCTTGTTGTTTATCATTTCTCCGATCACAAATGCAGACATGGTTTTATGTTTACGTCGCGCGATGCAACAACGCATAAAAAGCTAGTACAAGTCATTATTATCCATAATTATGTCCCCACTGGATGCCACAATGGCTCGTTTTTAATATGTTTTATTGTTTTTGTCTTGTAGCACCGGTGTTCTGACCGGAACACGCAGCACAGTATGTTAAGGGGCGTAACATTTCCGTCACACGCTTGAGGCATTCGGCCAATCACAACGCACTGTATAGTTGGCCAATCAGAGCACACCTCGCTTTTCAAACCGATGAGCTTTGTAAAAAATGACGCATTTCAGAAAGGCGGGAGTTAGAGGAGAAACAATAATGATCAGTATGTGGAAATAATGTGTTTTTTGAACTTTAAACCACATGAACACATTGCATTACACCAAATACACAAAAGAATGTTCTTTTTAGCAGCATCATATGACCCCTTTAATGTGGGTCTATGCCATTATGAATTGTGCTCCTATGAATGTACATCTTCATAGATCTTTATGCTAATGATCTCATGTCAGCAGTTTTTGAAATACTCAGACCAGCCCGTCTGGCACCAACAACCATTCCACATTCAAAGTTACTTAAATCCCCTTTCTTCCCCATTCTAATGCTCGGTTTGAACTTCAGCATGTCGTCTTCACCACATCTAGATGCCTAAATGCATTGAGTTGCTGCCATGTGATTGGCTGATTAGCAATCTGAGTTACCAAGCAATTGAATAGGTGTTACCTAATAAAGTGGCTGGTGAGTGTATATATGTGTGTGTGTCCTCTTTTTTTGCGTTTTATTAATGCATTTTTTTAAGTATAAATAATTTTTAAATATATAGTGTAATTGTTGGATTGTACAAAGTGGAGAATTAATTTATAGTCTGTTGATATTACATTTTTATCTCAGTATTTATTATGATGATGATGATTATGAATCAGGTAAAAACTTTGAAATAGTTTTATAATAACCTTTCATATTTTCTATAATACTGTATACTATATAACCGCTGAAGTTTATTACTATTATTACTGAAATAATAATTATTATTAAAAGAATCATTAATGTAATATTTAAGTTACTGAATTGTTAAGTGGAATCTGAATGAGAATCAGAATGAATTCATCCAAATGTTTTAGGATATTTATTTGATGTATTACCTGCAATGGAAAGCACTGCATCAAAACAGCCGTCTCTGTAGGGCAAACGCAGGCCATCACAAAGCTGCACCTCGTGACCTCGACTCCACGCAGAGTCCACCAACGGCCGACACACGTCACAGCCCAACTTGAAGATATCCTCATTGATGTGTAGATATTTGCCATTGCCACATCCTGCAATAATTCCAAAAATAATCAGTGCATGTCATAAAAATCGTTTTTCCCTCATGGATGATTCACTGGGCTGTTTTCCAGTGTCGTATTGTAATAACTTTGGTGCCCATTCATTCTTATTAAACTTTAATATTAATAATTGCATTTTCTTTCAGTAAATGCTGTCAGCTTAGTCTGTATGTGATAACGGGCCATTAACTTTTTCCAAGCAAAAGAATAGAGACAATATTACATGGGTTTCTTTTCAGCAGTAGGAGTGCAAATCTTCAGATAAAAATGTGACAATGGTTGTTTACAGAGAAAGACTAGTAAAAGCATATTGATCTTGCCATTCTGAGAGTTTTAGTCCTCGTTTGAGAGACATTAAAGACAGAACATGAAGCCTTACCGACATCCGCCACGATGCTGCCGGGCTCCTGCTGTAGCAGGAACTGTTTGACCTTGGGCCAAGCTTTGTAGCGGCTGTCGTTGAAGTAGGGTGCGATCCTCTCGTACACGCTGTGAACATGGTCTCTCTCCAGCTGGCTGGCAGCCTCGTCCATGCTGCTCTCTATTAAACCCCACGCAGCATCTTCACCACTTAGACAGACAGAGAGAGGAACAGACAGGGAGGAGGAGAGACATGAAATGAGACCTAAAGATTGAGTCACCCTCTGCTTATAATGCTTTGGTTCCACTGCCATTTCTAAAAAAATGAATTCAATATACCACTTTGACTGGTTGTTTTTATACAGCAGTAAGAGCTTGGAGGATGTACCGCCGGGGTTAATAACATAGGGCCCTAATTTTTTTTTCTATTGTTGTAATAATTTCACCTCATTCTATAAATTAAATAACAAATGTAAAACAAAGTCTGACATATACCACTAACAACTGAACTTTTTATGTTTACACGAATTGTATACATTTTACTTCAAATCATTGTAACAGAATTGTTTGGATTGTGATCAGACAGGATGTCAATTTTGGGGGAAATGTGCTAAAAAGTCAAAATAATAAACGTGCTAAATAATAAAAAATAATATATATAAATTAATGAATATATTTAAAAAATAAAAATATGCTATATTTAACTAAGGATTATATTTAATCATTATAAATAATATTAATATTTGTATACATCAATTTTATACATAATCTTATTTGTCATTAGAAATTAATACAATAATTTATATTTATATATTTATATATATTTAAGTAAAATATTGTATTTCAGTTAATAAGTGGAAAAATTATTATCCTTATTATAAATAATTAGAACAAATTATCTTTATTATTTCAAAATGATTAAACACAAATAAATGTATATGTATAAATATAGTAAATGTATAAATAAATGTATATAAAAATATAAATGCTTAATTGTCACATTTAAAAAAATATATAAACACACATATACACAAACACACACACAATTATTAAATATATTTTTTTTAAACCATTTTAAAAACAAATGTTAGTTTGAATGAATACATTTTATTATTATAATTTTCTAAAAAAAAAATGTGTGTGTGCGTTTGTGATTTAAAACAATTTTTAGAAATAATAAGAAATAAAAAATATAAATGCTTAAGTGTCATAATATCACGCAAAAACAACAACATAATAATAAGAATAATAATAATCATGGACATGATAGCAAGATCTAAGCAATCTAAAATTAAATATATATTTTCACAATAAGAACTAAATGACTGGCTGAAGCTGAGTGTTTCTGATTAATTCGTTGTTCCCCTCCTTTTAAATCATTTAATAAATTGTTGCTCTTCTTCCACTTGACTGCAGTAGCACAGATAGATGCGGTTGCACGCCTCCTCACAGCTGCACGTCACTTACCAAATGTCCTGTACAACTGCATCATGCTTCACAATCAACACATGGCTCAATCATTTCCTCACCTTCAAACACACACTGCATCTTCCTCAACAGGGACATCTCAAACAAAGCTTTGAAGCACAAACAGTCTGAGATTTCAATGCTTAATTGCGCAGCTGATTTGAAATGCAGAGTGGAAGGCACATTTCAAACAGTGCTGCCACCTCTGATCTGCTTTCAGAGCCTCAGATGTCATTAACAGCTACTCTTGAAACTAAACGCATCAGCTTTTAGGTTTTGCTTTCTTTACTTATTTTCAAGTGTGTGACCTATAACACCACATGAATTTGAAACAGGGATGTGTTCAGCTGTAAATCTAGACTAATTGCATTTCAACTGGTTGAGTTGTTGCGAGTTGAGAACTGAAGTCATGGATCAATAAGAGAACATTTCGAAGCAAATCCACATTCGATGCTGATCTACTCTCCTGCATTCAAACGACAACGTTCGGTCAATAATCTCATGGTCCGGCCAGCAAATCAATGAGACTTTCATGTTCACTGCCAGAAGTGTTTAGACAAGTCTGCAAACTATGAATTTAATACGATGACCATTTTATCCTATTTTCACTATTACTAAACAAATGACCAGAATCCATAAAGGGTGGTTTTTGATTGTATAACAAAGCATTGTGAATAAGCAACTGACCTTTTGGGATATTACAATGAAAACAAGATTATCTTGTTTTTTCATAATGCCTCTGTGGTTTGGAAATGTAGTGTACTGGCTGTTATGTAAAACAAAAAGGCTCTTCGGTTAAAACACTAGCACCAAAAAAGAAAAAACACAACAAAAAAAAACAAGATCAACAAGAGAAAAAAACACAGCAGCATGTGGGCTGACCGTATGTGTACGACTTGACAGAAGGTGTATGGTGTGCTGGCCAAAATAAAGAAATGAAACAGCAAGAAGATGGTTATTTTTGGTAGCACCTTGCACAAGTTAAAATAAAATTGCTTTCGTAATGCACTTTGGTGGACTTATTGTGAACTGTTCATTGGTGTAAGTTATTGCAATTAAAATATATAGAGAGAGATAGAAATGTAGCCTTATCACTTGTTCACTAATGGATCCTCTGTAGTAATGGGTGCCGTCAAAATGAGAGTTCAAAGAGTTGATTAAAACATGTTTGTAATAAACAAACCCATCATTAAGATGTTTTTAACTTCAAACTATTGCTTTCACTTCACAAGACTGGAGTCGTGTGGATTATTGTGATGTCTTTCTCAGCTGTTTGAACTCTGATGGCACCCATTCACTGTAGAGGCTCCATTGTGAATAAGTGATGGAAGGCTAAATTTGTTCCAATGAAGAAACAAACTCATCTACATCTTGGATGGCCTGAGGGTAGGTATATTTTCAGCAAATTTTCTTTTATGGGTGAACTATTCTTTCAAAAAAAGCACCACAGAGCATGACAATGTTCACAGTGTCCAAAGAAATTGATGCTCAAATTCTAGACTTTTCACAGCTATAGGCATTGTTTTAGTAAGCTGCTTGTAACGTCCATTTCTCATCATCCAATCAATTCCAGATGGATAACATTTTGCAAAATTTTTCAATGATTGAAAAGTTACATATCTGGCAACCTTTTGAATTTGGCCAGCAAACAACCACCAGAGGCCATCCAGAACACCCTAGCAACCACATGGCAACATTCACAATCATTTTGGTGATGAGTTTGGCATAGGCAAGCATTACTCATATTTTCTACAGAAAAAAAAAAAGGTAGTTTGTGGTCACAAAACATTCAATCAGGCCCTTCTGGAAATGAAATACAATAATAAACTACTGCAAGGGCCGCATTCACATAGATTCCCTCTCCATGGCAAATTATCCTCACCACAATTGTTTTCTGAGAAGTCATTTTAGACTCACGCCGACTCTCTGGCCTTGAGAGTCTAGTCAACAAGCAAGCAATATTAAAGGTCGTCCAGCCCACACTGCATCAAATAAAAAGATAGCGGACGGTGACCTTAGAAATGTCACCTCACTGAAAGATGTCAACTGCCTGGTGTCGCTCCAACGCACCTTTAGAAAATATCAAACCTCTGTCAAAGCAAAATCATGACTTTCTTGAGGCCTTCTGTTTTGAGCGTTATGATTTCATCTCCCTTCGGACCCTGCAGTCGGCTCCATACTGTTGAGAACTCTGAGGGTCCCTCATTACGAGACTATTTTGAGATCACACCCGCTGACAGAAGGATGGGAGAGAAGCGCTACAGCATCATCATGTCGCACAGCCCTGAAGAGACTCAGATTGCATCTGACCGTCCATTCAATTCATTAAAATGCTCAACTCGACAGGCGTTATGTAAGCAGCTGCAAGCTGGACGTTGTGAGAATACCGAACAGCAGCATCTAAATTTAGAAGCAAGCAATACCCGCCAGACCACATATTCTTACAGAGAAACAGCGGGTCTGTTTCAGCACTAATGGAAACATGGAATGAACGATAAAGAGTTTCACTGTTTAGTAATATATCCGTTGATAGATTTACTACACCTTACTACTCCATGCAGGTTTACCATAACAGATACAGTAGATTTAAGCATTTCTTATTCTTGTAAGAACTTGACAGAAGTATAGTATGCAGCAGACTAGCACGTGTGTGTGTGCGCGTGTGTGTGTGTGATCATCATCATATATATATATATATATATATATATATATAAAATTATATATATGTATATATATATATATATAAATATAAATTTTGTCGGAATGAGCATTTGATTTATGATTTAAGCACTGAATCATATATTTAATTATGACAGGTTTTTACTGGGTTGATAATGAAATTTAAATATCAAATACAAATGATTTTTAATTTGATTTTTGATACAGTTCATGCTTCCCCAAATGAGGATATTAAATTGCATTTGAACATTTGATAGCAGTTGTTTTCAGAGTTTGATTTATTATTTGATCATTTGATTTATCATTTGAGCAGTTGTTTTGAGAATTTGATGTTTATGCATTTGCCTTTTCATTTGAATTTTGTTAGGAAAAGACCTCCATAGACTGATGCACATAAACAACATATATACAAGCACACGTGTGCACATATGATCTCAGTTAACTTAAATAACAGGAAATACTTGTTCATTCATTCATGTTTCCCGGGAATCATTACACTATGAGACACATCCTGTTGATCTTAATTTATAAAGTTTAAATTGCCAACTGAAAGCTTCTTTAGAGATGTTATCTTCATAAAATTAACATACATTTCACACACCTGCGTTACTGTTTATTCCACGCGCAAACTACACAGAGCTCATTCAGTGTGATGCAGTACAAAGCAATGTATTTGTTCCAATTGAAAGTTTGATCCTATGTTTATTTGCAAGACAAGAATCAGCGTCGTATACATCCTATGAATCACACCTACCTTTCCCCTCTCTCAAGGCTGCAGTCGTGGAGACATCAAATCCGACGGGAGGTCGTTTGTTTAATTGGCGTCATTATATTAACGTTAATGTAAAAGACGGCGATAAAACATCAACACCACACGCTGACTGTGTGCAATACACCGGCTCAGGGTGCACACTGGGGATGTGTTAATAAATACATGCTCACTACACTCGACCCCTAGTCTGGCGTGATGTCCGATTCGCGAACGAAGAATTCTTTTGAACCGGTTCTTTTTGATGACTCGGTCGAACCGATTCTCAATTGATTCATTAATCCCTCACGTTTAATTTAAGTTCCCGATTTTTCTCCAGAGTATTTTAGAGGACAACTTTGTGTGGGAGTTAAAATAGACATATTGGTAACTGACATATATGCTGAAGCCTTAAAAATTGTCATTTGTGGTCACAAAACATTCAATCAGGCCCTTCTGGAAATTAAATACAATAATAAACTACTGCAAGGGCTGCATTCACACAGGTTCTCTCTCCATGACAAATTATCCTCACCACAATTGTTTTCTAAAAAGTCATGTATTCAGCAATACATGCTGAAGCCTTAAAAAGGCAGCTTTTGGCATAATATTTTTAAAGCAGATTGTAAAACAGTTCACAATATGCGTCAGACTGGATGATTAACTACTAAACTACAAGCTAATGATTTAACTTAATCAAAAACGGGCATTTAACTCTTAATGCCACTCGTGAGACTTCAGGGAACAATGTGATGAATCAAACGAGTCGAAACAGTTCAACAAACCGTTCAAACGAATCGTCTCGCTTAAACGACTCTGATATGTAACTAGACGGTCGAGTGAATTTAATGAGGGCGCAGGGAACATAAAAGGGTTAGTGTGCGGCGTACCATCCGCCACTCCGATTGGTCAGCACACGCACGTGACCCCAATACAATAAACACACACTGTGACACATGGCCAACGATTGAGGCTAAGCAGGATTTCCATTTGATTCAGACTTGAACTACAGGCTGTTATGCGAGACAAAGGAGCAGGGTGTTAATAGTTGAACAAAATCCCACAGTAAAAGAGGACAGAACGATAAATAGATTTTAAACCAAAAAATAATTATATCTTATAAATCAATCCAAGAATACTGACAAGTGTGTAAATGGTCGTTAAGAGTTTTTGCTTATACCAACACTGAACTGTTTGTCTTATTTCTCAGTTGCAGTTGGCACTAAGTAGAGTTTTTCCATAGTGTGGGTGTGTATGAAAACATGCAAATTACTGCTCTCCACAAAGCTGTTATAATAGTACGAAAACTGCTTCGTGTTGCTCAGATGAATGCAGTCTAATGGATTTCCAGTTCTGAAGTAAATGCTACAGCAGCTGGTCAGCAGATGGTGGACCTAAAGAGAGTGCTTGAAAAACAATTTTTGCTACATCTTAAAAAATATATGTTGTCAAGTGATCATTTATAACCAAATGTTCTCAGACTTGAAATAATGTATGCAGATTTATAAAGCAACGTTAATGAGGCTGAAAGCACAAGATCCATATACAGTCGTCTGATTTTAAGTGCACTCGAATGGATTGAAGCCGTTTTTGCCTGTAAAGAATGTAATGCTTTATAAACTGAGCCACTTATTTTAATCTTTCGTACACATTAATATCCTTGTTTTAATCACCTCAATCATCAGTAAAGTTTCTTAAGGCGTAAGTGCAACTGGATCTTCTGGACAGATTAGAAAGTCCTGAAATTAACATTATGAGGACTGATCATGTAGTTTATTTTAGATGTTTGATTATCATTATCATTAAAAATAAAACATTTCACATGACTGTTACATTTCTCCAAACTATGAACGGCTTAATTGATGCAAAAAGCCTTTGCACATTTTTTTAAAGACAAACCTAGAAAATAAGTACTCTAATGGTGGGTGGGAAAATATCACTAAATATAATAAAGATAATATTTCACTAAATATAAACCTTAATGAATATCACGAAAATACATTGCTGCCTTTATATTTTATAAAGATGATTCTAAAGGGAATCCTAATATTTTGAGGTCTTTTGCATCAAAAGGTTTGAAAACCCCTGGTTAAACGAACACATTACCAATAACATATGCAAGTTATTTATACAGAATATTTTATTGGTTCAGCAGACTGAAAAACTGATTTGGGTGGTGGGGGAGAATCTTCAATTGTTTCCCAACACAGCCAATATTAAAAACCAATGCTCTGTACCATCTCCTCCCCGTTTCAAACTGAGAAAATCAATACTGGGCTGTAAAATGTAACAAATGCGTGAATTTATCATCAGACCAGTGTTCCTTTTATCTGCAGAGGCACATTTGCACATGCACAACCATATACACACAAGAATTACACAAATGAGAAGGGTTAAAAAAGGAAAGGATAAAATGACGAACAAATAAAAAAGGGAACTACAAAATGGTTATTCATGTAGCACAGTACAGGATGATATACAGAAGACACACGGGACACAAAGTACTGCTAAAAGTTGTTCAGATTTTTTTTTCCTTTACTTGGACAGATCAGCTGGTGCAATATATTTAAAGCTGGAGGTAAAAGCTATACAAGTTGCCTCCCTAACCTTGGGTGGGGGGGAAGTAAGAGCCCAAAAACTATTTACACTTTCTTTCTCATAAGATTAAGATCACATGGTCAGCACACATAACATTGGAAAACGAACCACGAGTCATGGTGGATAGGTGGGGCTGAAGCATACGGCAGTAAAAGACGGCAAAATACAGCTGAAGCAGATGCATGGCTCCAAAAAGTCCAAACTTTCCACAAGTTCACTCCTCTCATGGGGACTTTTTCCTTAAGTATAGCAATCTCCAATCAATCTTGCATTTTGTCTCTGTAAGCACTCATCTTCGGTCTCTTCTCCCCACCTTCCGTCGCACCTACAAAAACATATTAGCACATATTCTCAGAACTTTCAAGATTTCTTACTAATTTAATTTTTTTCCCCTGGTCATTCATGATTACAAGATAAAGATAAAATAATTGTGATGATTTTGGCTCACATTTAACAAAAACCCACCAATTCACTATCTCAACAAATTAGAATACTTCATAAGACCAATAAAAAAAACATTTTAGTGAATTGTTGGCCTTCTGGAAAGTATGTTCATTTACTGTACATGTACTCAATACTTGGTAGGGGCTCCTTTTGCTTTAATTACTGCCTCAATTCTGTGTGGCATGGAGGTGATCAGTTTGTGGCACTGCTGAGGTGGAATGGAAGCCCAGGTTTCTTTGCAGGGGCCTTCAGCTCATCTGCATTTTTTGGTCTCTTGTTTTTCATTTTCCTCTTGATAATACCCCACAGATTCTCATAGATATGGGGTTCAGGTCTGGTGAGTTTGCTGGCCAGTCAAGCACACCAACACCATGGTCATTTAACCAACTTTTGGTGCTTTTGGCAGTGTGGGCAGGTGCCAAATCCTGCTTGAAAATGAAATCAGCATCAAAAAGCTGGTCAGCAGAAGGAAGCATGAAGTGCTCCACAAATCTACATACAGTGGTACAGTGACTTTGGTTTTCAAAAAACACAATGGACCAACACCAGCAGATGACATTGCACTCCAAATCATCAAAGACTGTGGAAACTTAACACTGGACTTTAAGCAACTTGGGCTACGAGCTTCTCCACCCTTCCTCCAGACTCTATGACCTTGGTTTCCAAATGAAATACAAAACTTGTTCTCATCTGAAAAAAGGACTTTGGACCACTGGGCAACAGTGCAGTACTTCTTCTACTTAACCTCAACTTTCTGTTAACATGCTTGGATATAGCACTCTGTGAACAGCCAGCTTCTCTGGCAATGAATGTCTTCTGGACAACTGTCAGATCAGCAGTCTTCCCCATGATTGTGTAGCCTAGTGAACCAAACTGAGAGACCATTTTGAAGGCTCAGGAAACCTTTGCAGGTGTTTTGAGTTGATTAGTTGATTGGGATGTCACCATATTCTAAATTGTTGAGATAGTGAATTGTTGGGTTTTTGATAAATGTGAGCCAAAATCATCACAGTAAAAGAACCAAAGACTTAAACTACTTCAGTCTGTGTGCATTGAATTTATTTAATACACGAGTTTCACAATTTGAGTTGAATTACTGAAATAAATTAACTTTTCCACGACATTCTAATTTGAGAAGCACCTGTAATTTAAACTATCATTATACTTGAATGTATCATATTTTCTGTTCAATGAATTTTTATGACCTTCCATGATTACTAGATACATTTTTTTTTTAATCTCCATACAGATTTCTAGGTGGAACTAATATTTAAACAATTATTATATTTAAATTTATTATAAATTGAAAGATTTCTGCCCAATTAATTTTCATGATTACTTGATTAAGGTTTCTATTTTTAAATCTTACTACAGATTTATATACTTAATTATTATATTTATTATAATTTTAAAGATGTCTGCCCAATACATTTCAATGGCTTAAAATAATTCATGATTGCTTATATATATATATATATATATATATATATATATATATATATATATATATACATACACACACATACACACACACACACACACACACACACACACACACACACACACACACACACACACACACACACACACTTCATACCATGTATATTTAAACATCTATTATTTTCAAACAATTATTACTACAAAAGATATTTAATCTTAAGATCTGAATGAGGTTCAATTAATAATTTGGCTTAGAAATCACTTTTTTTTTTTCATCTGCTGACTTGGTTATCCATGACTATGGGGTTTCAGGAGAAAGGAAACTCACTTTAGGTGAAGAGTCCATTGCCTCATCCTCTTCGTCCTCACTCTGCTGGGCTATGCCCATCTCCTCTTCAGACTCCTCTTCCTGGTTGGCAGCAGCTCTTGATCTCCCACCGCTGAAACAGATTGTATAAATCAAATAAAACCCATGAAACAGACCTATCTAGACACATGTGTAGTCTCCAGTCAGCATCAAGGGAAAATGTCAAAGCTTTTAGCAACATGAGTCTGTGTACCTGGCTTTCCTAGCTGCTGTCTGTGACTTTGGAGGTCGTCCTCTTCTTTTCTGAGGTGTGGATTCCACAGAATCACTGGCGGTATCTGCCTCTCCTCTGTGAATAACCATTTCAAATTCATATGTTAAGAATAAAGGGTTCATGGGTATTCAGGAAATTCAGTACCAATTCACCTATATTAAGGTCATATATATATATATATATATATATATATATACACACACACACACACACACACACACACACACACACACACGCACACACACACACACACACCCACATATATATGAGGAAGAATACAAGTGCATACAGGCAGCCACTCACCTTGGTTTACGTCCTCTTCTGCCTTTGGGCTTCACCTCCATATTTTCACTGCCTGCGTCATCCTCGTCGTCCTCCTCTTCCTCTTGCTCTTCCTCATTCTCTTCATCTGCAGGTGGAGCAGTCTTCCTGCGACCCCTCCTGCCCTTGCTGGGCATCTCATCCTTTGAGGCTGCTGATTTGGGGGGCCGTCCCCGTCGCCCTCTCTTGGGTGGACTGTTCTGTTCATCTTCGGTCTCCATGGTGGCCTCTGCCATGCTGCTGTCTTCGCCCCACTGGTCCTCGGCATCGTCAGTGCTCGTGTTGGCTGCTTTCTTTCGACCCCGTTTGGGCTTGGACTCCTGGCCCTTGTCATCCTGATTGGCTGCAGCACCCCGCTTGCGCCCCCTGCTGGGCTTTTCTGTCTCAGATGGGCTCTTCATTAAAATGTCTTCATTCTCACTGTGGTCCACATCAGCAGATTCCAGCCTGGGATGAAAAAAGAAATCTAGGTTGTATGCAAAACTTACCGGCATGGGGCCAAAGTTACTTTGGGTGGTTGCTATGGTATCATATTCTTCCTAATCACTCAACTCTTTTCTCAAAAACAAAAAATTCAAATGTAATTTTCATTGAGATCCTTAATATATATATATACATATTAGTGTTTGTGTGTCTGTATGTATGTATATATATATATATATATATATCTATATATATATATAGATATATATATATATATATAATATATATATATATATATACACACACACACACACACACTTTCTTTACCACACACACACACACACACCACACTTACAAATACTTCAAAATATTTTATTTTTTTTAAATATTTTATTGAATTTTATAGATATTATTATACTAATACTTTGTACTAATACTATATAGTGTATTAAAATATTAATAAAATTAGCAACAAATATAAGTTATTAATCAAACAATATTAATAATATTAATAAAAAATAAATATATTTTTATTGCTAGGGTAGTTGCTAGGGTATCAGTGTAAGTCTAGAGAGATTTTCTTTAGCATGTTCTTAGTAAACACACAAAACTCTTGAAAAAATTTTTTCTAAAAAATTATACACACACAAAATTACTAAAAACAATCTTCACTCACTAATAAAAAAAATACAAAAAAAATAATACTAATATACACAAAAATAATATATTATTGAAACTAATTGTAAATCAGTTTTAATTATATTATTAAACCAATATTAATAATTGAATAAAAAAAGTAATTTTTCATCTGTTTGTCTTGGTCAGAATATAAAGACACTTACGAGTTAGGCTTTATAAATTAATAAAATAATAAAGAGATTATAAATCTTGAGAGACGCCATGAGTCATCTCAATGCCATCAAGCAGTACAATGTGGCACAGGTAAAAGAAAATGAAAAATTATTGTGCATTCGTGACGCTGATCCATGAAACACTCCATTCAAAAGAATCTCAATGACACCTATTCAGAAACCGAGCGTCTCGGAGACAACCATCGCACACCTACCCTCCCTGCCTTTACTCAAGCAGGGATGTTGAAAGGCGGTATGATTACTGAGCACCGTGGCCTCAAAAGAGCTTGTTTAGTCCACAGTAGGATGTTAAAAGCACAGCCAGATTTCAGAGTATGAAAATTCCTTTTAATAACATCCAAAATGTATTCAGATGAGGCTCGCAATCAGACTGCAGACAGCTCAGAGTTCATAACGATATTACAGTCCGAGGAGAGGGAGTGTGTCTCATGTTATTTATAATGCTTGTGTGTTCATGCACACCACCACTGGTTTAATGAGACATCTGGAACAAATTTAGGCTGCTGAACAGATAACACTACAAATATGTAGTTTTTAGGGATGTGCTAAACTACATATTTTTGAAAGTGGCACACAGTGTGAAAGCCATCTCTAGCCATGACATTGTTTTTCAATATAGCAATAGTGATGCTGGATTACCAAACAAATCATTCAAGTTGGTCATTACTTTATGGGTTTACCCAAATTGCTAAGCATTTATAACCACATGAAAATAATAAAGAACTTTGTATAATTACTTATAAACACATTACCTAAAATAAAAAACATGGAGATAAACAGTATATTTGAACCATAACTTCTGTTTGCTTCAAAATAGAACATATAACCACCACTTTTGTACAATTTGCAAATGTAAACTCGAAAAAAAATTCTTGAAACACAGTATAATCACCCATATACACTACTGTTTGAAAGCTTGAGGTTCATAAGATTTTTTTAAATGTTTTTTTAAAAGAAGTCTGCTATGCTCACCAAAAATATTATTACTATTTAAAATAACTTTGTCTATTTTAATATATTTTTAAAATGTTAATAATTCCTGTGATGGAAGGTTGAATTTTCAGCATCGTTACTCCAGTCTTCAGTGTCTCATGATCCTTCAGAAATCATTTTAATATGCTGAATTGCTGGCCAAGAAACACTTATTATTATTATTATTATTATTATTATTATTATTATTATTATTATTATTATTATTATTGTGGAAAACGGTTGTGAAACTTTATTTTTTTAAATAGCAGCATTTATATAAAACTGAAATATTTTGTAACATTATAAATGTGTTTAATGTCACATCAACTGAATGAGTCCTTGTTGAATAGGATTTTTTTTTTTTTTAATTTAACAAATCTTACTGACCCCAACTTTAAAATGGTAGTTTATATGAATGAGTGCACATGTATGTGTGTTTGTGACACTAACCGTCCTTTACTGCGGCCAGGGGAGCTGGGGTTGGAGTTACTGCTGGCATTGCTGATGGTCTCCATGCGAGAGAGTTTGGTCTGCAGTTTTCCTGTGGCCGACAAGGGCTTGTTCACGGCTCCCAGCACGTTTGCTGCCTTAGGCTGCAGAGAGAATCAAGCAGTCAGTCTCACAGTCCTGTTAGACCCCAGAAGACTAAAAGCACAGAATAGAGGGCAAATATGTACCTTTCCTGGGGTAAAGAATGACTTCATCTCAGGAGGCAGATAGTTTTTCGTGTTACTGAAATTCTGAAAGACAGTGAGAAAAATCAATTTGAACAAACATTTCTTTGAAATCAGATTTGACCTGCAAACAGAGTTAAAGTTGTGCCCACAGCAAGGCTTCCACACCTGCTGACCAATCACTTTCTATGACTTCTGACTAGATCAAGAATTATTTTTAAAGAGAACGTTTATGTTTAAGGCTTAACAAGAAAACTGTATATACACTACAGACATTTCCATGACTTTATAATATTTCATACATTTCTGTGAGTTTTCAAGGCCTTAAAATGTGTAGTGCTCATGATAAATAAATAAAAAGCTGCTGTTCATGGGAGATATGGGTTCAAATCCAGTCATAATCCCATACTGCCTCTCTCTCCATCCACCTTCCTGTCCCTTTTTAAGCAAAAAAATAAAAACTAGAAAAAAAAAAAAAATCCCGGATATTTCTATAACTTGAAGCCCTGCAGCAGTTCAACAAAGGCAGTAGTTAAGCACCTTGTCCGGTTGTGTGAAGTAGCGTGCAGGCAGTACAGGATCTTTAGGCGACTCTAGACTGTACGTGGTACTTTTGGAGATGACGATGTTCATGGCTACATCACACACTGTGTACAATTTCTGCAAGGAGAGAGAGAATTGAGAAGTGTAAAATCCATTTATGCATGATCATTTTCACCGAGCAAGATACTAAATATTGGCAACTGTTCATAATGCCACTAGAAAACAACAGTAGAACAATGCAATGTAAATATAAAACAAGGTTCAATGCATTCCAATGACTCTTCATGTTTGTTTATCTTCTAAAAGTTAGGGGTGGGTAATATTTTGAAATGTTTCTGAAATAAGGTTGCATTAATATGGTCACAAATAATCTAAAAACAGTCTTATTGTGAAATATTTTTTATTTGAATATAATTTAAAATGTAATTTATTTCTGTGATGACAAAGCTAATTTTTAGCAGACATTACTCCAGTCTTCAGTGTCAAAATGATCCTTTAGAAAACATTGTAATCAATGTTGAAAACATTGTGCTGCTTATTTGTGGAAACCACCTTCTTTTAAAAGAAAGCAGTATTTGAAGGAGTACTGTCTAAAGAAATGTCTAAACGTTCCATGTTTTTTATTACGCAATGAATTTCCAGTTCTGACAACCATTTATATAATCATTTAAAAATCCCTAGATATGTCGTTAGAACAACGTTTGAATAATCACATAAGAAAAACAAAGCATCACTCTAAAACAAGACGGACCTCATTAATTTTGGGATCATCCGGACACTGTCCATCTTTTGTCTGTTTTATGTTTTCCACCATTTTCCTGATAAATGCATGGCTGTTGTTTTCATTTTTGGCCATTAGGATCTCCAAAACAAACCACAAAGCCCTGAAGGAAAAGGGAAGATATGAGAGAGAAACATCATTCTCAAGATTAAAGGCAGATGGCAGCTCTGGAACACCATTTATCAGTGTTTACGGCAGCCAGCCAAACATCTAACAAGCTGCACATTTTCTCCACTGTTTATGAAAATTTGACGGGCAACATATTGGTAATGAATATCTAGCCCAAATTACGCATCTGACATTTTCAGAGCTTGGAAAGTACAACCTAATGAAGAGATAAACATTCTCCAATTAAAGATTGAAGAGAAGCTGAAGGAGCTTGTGTGGACTCACTCTTTGATGTCTTTGAGCTGCTCGATGTCCTGGACTTTCACGTAGTCTGGGTCGTGGACCAAAAGGTGAATTGCATATGGCACCACATACTCCGGCAGGAGCGATATCAGCTTTTCTGCAGTAAACACAGACATGCATATTATGATAATGTGAGTGTTATATAAACCTGGACATATTCCAGGACCCAAAATATTTTACAATAGCCAGAGTTTGTCCTGTGGCTCATGAACATGAATAACAATTGGAAAAGGTTCACATCCTCCAAGGGTCTCAAACCAACAAATCAAAACTGAAAAGGCTGATGTGCAATGAATACATTTCAAAAGCAACAGATGAAGAAACCAACACAATGGATGGATGAATCCACTTGACAGGATAGGCATAACAACTGCCTCTTTTGCATAATGACCCTGATGAACAGTTCAGCTGAGCAGCTAAAGATTTCATTGTACCGGAAGATGCATGCATATTAACTAACAAAGATCACTTTCACAAATACACACCGTAAGGCCTCTAACAGGGAATTTTATTCTGCTTCTGATTCCTGAATGACACTTTTAATATTTGAAAGAGTCCTCATTGGAGGTGTAACGGTATGAAAATTTCTTGCGCATGTGACAGTGTTACTTAAAACTTTGCTTTATGCTGGGTAGTATTTATTTATACTCAGTTGTTCAAATCACGGTAATCGAATACAGTTTTAATGATAATTAAAATATGAAATAGTAATACTAATCGTGGGGAATTTTACCGGTAATCATTCCATCCCAAGTCCTCACCTCTCAAATAACTGGTAATAACTAAACAAAACAATGGATTCATTGTGATTCTCTTTCGAATCACCCCAAAAAAGTAACAATTTTAAATAAATTAATAATTGGATTGAGATGCATTGTGAATCACTTTGGAATGGAATTGTGAGTCCTTGAATCAAATCTAAATAAATTGTGAGGTGCCTGAATATTTCCACGTTTATAATGCAGCAGTGGTTAGAGTTAGACATGAGTGTTTTTTTTTTTCAGTGATTCATTACACAAAAACAACAACATTTGACAGTCTATATAAGCTGACTGAAAACATGGTGATAAACGGCACACTTAAACCAAAAATTATGTTTACTACAAAATAAAGTGAAGATCCTAACATGTATACGAACTGGAGAATCATTTCTTTAATTTATAATGAATTTGAAATGAAATACTAATAATTCACAGTTTTCAATCATGTGACTGGCTCAAAGACCATAAATCCATAAAAAATCCATAAAACTGCACCATAAGCCTGTCAATTAGGATGCACTGAGAATCATTTTGGAATCAGATTTTGACTCCCTAAATTTAACCTTCTGTAAAGATTAATTAAAAAAATCAACTTAGAAGAGTTACGAATTCAAACATATGACGTATGGTTGTTGTTACATGCAAAAACAAAGAACATTAATAGAATCAACATGTTAAAAACCAGTCACTTACAGTACCTTTTTAATATAAAATAAATATTAATTTGGTTCTTCATTCCTAGCCTTTGCTTTTAGAGCAGGATTTAGACAGGCTCTCCTTACCGCTGACTGCTGCATGCTGTTTCAGGTATTCCCTGCGCAGGTTGATGTTTTTGACCAGGCACTGGCGGGCATGTGCCCTGCGCTCCTTCACTGGGTCTTTGGCACACAACGTGAACACGGCCAGGTACTCCAGTGGCAGACGCAATCTGCACAGACCTTTGTGTAGCTTCTGGGCGAAGGCCTGACGCACCTGGTAGCACTCGTCCTGAGAAAGACAAGAAGATTAATTAGATCCTAATGAATCATTTAGCTGATGCTTTTATTCAGTGGCTTACTAAACACTCCAAGGACAAAAACTCTAGAGTGGCCTGGGGTTAAGTGCCACCATCAGGCTTGTGCAATGGTCAACTCCTGAATCATCTTTTTTTTTTTGGTTTGAACCTACAACCTTTTGGTTTCCTGTATAGGTCATCATTAAATACAAACTGACCCCAGTGACTTTTTTTAAATGCACATTCCTCATCTTATTGTGGAAGATTAATAATTTCTTCTGAAACTATTTTTCTACTGATGTCCCTTTTCAGTTGTCTGTCAACAACATAATTAAATAGCCTGCACAGCCTACCTAAGCATTGGTTTTCCAAATATGCATTTGATCTGGCTCCATTGTAATATTAAACACCCACTTTCAACAAACCAATTAATTCCCAGCATTTTTTTCTGATTGAATATCCTGTTGCAATGCGAAAGAGTAATAGGTTTTTGAATGAGACTACAACCTCTATCTGCAGTATGAGAGGCATTGTTTTCAGTGGATTTAACCTGGGGTACTGAAGCTCACTTCTGATTTTATCGGTCAGATAAACTGCACATAAAATTACATTATAAAGCGTAACTGCTGACCAGGAAGACAGCGATTCACTACACTAACAGCCTGTTAGTCGAACCAGAGTAACCCATTAAAATGATGTTAAGGGATTTTCTTTTTGGCATTAAGATGATATATAAGTCCATAAGGCCAATATGGAGTCAGACAAGGAGCTGGCGACGGGTCTTACGTTGATGACAAGGGCGCAGAGCTGGTACTGCTCCAGGGTGATGATCTCATGGTAGCACGGCTCCTGAGCGAGACGAAGAATGGCACAGCCGGCTGCCAGCCGCAGACGAGACATGTCTGGCTTACTGTACACACAGAAAATCAGCACATGAAATCACTCCCATACTACAGACATATAAAAAGAAAAAAATGTTGTGCCATGTATGCAATCATTTTAAGCATAAGTGTTCATGAATTTACTGGGGCATTGTGTTTCCTATATAATTACAATAAAAATATGATCTCCAGCTATTATAGCAAAATTTCTTTGTCAAAGGGATTCTCCACCCCAAAATGAAAAATCTGTCATTAATCACTTACCCCAATGTCTTCCAAACCCATAAAAGCTTTGTTCGTCTTCGGAACACAATTTAAGATATTTTGGATGAAAACAGGGAGGCTTGTGACTGTCCCATAGACTGCCAAGTAAAATACACTGTCAAGGTCCAGAAAAGTATGAAAAGCATCGTCAGAATAGTCCATCTGCCATCAGTGGTTCAACTGTAATGTTATGAAGCGATGACAATACTTTTTGTACGAACAAAAATAACAACTTTATTCAATAATTTGTCTCCTCTGTGTCTCTCCACATCAGCGTAGCGCCATTTTGGCAATTCTGAGCTATACGCAGGCAGCTTAATCTCTTCTGTGTCAGCCGCGCCACAAGGCAGTCATAACGTTACGGTTGAACCACTGATGGCAGATGGACTATTCTGACGATGATTTTCATACTTTTCTGGACCTTGACAGTGTATTTTACTTGGCAGTCTATGGGACAGTCACAAGCGTCCCTGTTTTTATCCAAAATATCTTAAATTGTGTTCCGAAGACGAACAAAGCTTTTACGAGTTTCAAACGATATGGTGACATAAGTGATTAATGACAAAATTTTCATTTTGGGATGGATTATCCCTTTAAACAAATGTAACATTTGATGGAATAAAATAAATGTTGTTAATTTAAATAAATAATAAATAATTTTTTAACCATTTTTAAATAAATATTAAGTGCCTGTAAAAAATACATTTCTAAATATAAATTAAAACCATATGTTTTACATTTTGATTTTTTATATACACTACAGTTCAAAAGTTTGGGGTCAGTAAATTTAAGAACTAATAACTACTAATAAGAAAGGACACACTAAATTAATCAAAAGGTAACATTAAAGACATTTTTAATATTAAAAAAATTTTTTTTTTTTTTAAATAAATACTGTCTTTGTTTAACAAACAATGCTGAAAAAAAATGTACCAGTTTCCACAAAAAATTATGTAATATTAAGCAGCACAACTTGAGCACTAAATCAGCATATCACAATGATTTCTGAAAGACCATGTTGTCACTGAAGACTGGAGTAATGGCTGCTGAAAATACAGCTTTGCATCACAGGAATAAACTAGACAGTAAAATATATTAAATTAGAAAACAGTTGTTTTAAATTGTAAAACAATTTTACAATATTACTGTAATTACTGGATTTTTAATCAAATAAATGCACCCTTGCTAAGCATAAGAGAAAAAATGTTTCAAAAACATAAAATTTACAGACCTTCAACTATAGAACAGTATATTTGTCAAAAGTGTAAATACATTGCAAGTACTTTATTTTTGAGGGTCCCTAAAATCATGAAACTGACTTTTATTTGGTCCATTTTCCCTGTCTGAAGTTTTTGACATCACAGCTCAGGATAGTCGCTAGTAAAAGGTTTGAAACTATGCAAATGTCACTCACCCCATCTTGCCCTGCTCCGTCAGATCACCATCGCTGCTCAGGATAGCCGTCAGCATTCTCAGAGTAGAGTTGCCAGATTTACTCTGGTTGTTCTTCACGCCGAGCAGCCATCTGACCATCAGTTTCAGACCCTGAATCTGAGACACAAACAGACAGAGAAACACTGAATATACTTTACTCATCTCCTGTGAGTGCAAGTTCAGATGCAATTTATTTACAATGTAAAGGAGAAAAAAAAAGAAGAAAAGAAAAGAACCTGTCTATCCATTTCTGTTGGGAATCTATGCAATACTGGCTGAGATGTGAATCACTCTGGTACTTTTTTCTATAAAAATGAATAATAAATGGCAAGTCAAATCTTAGCTGCATCTTACCTTAGCCAATGTTTCAGGAGAGACTTCATCATCCGGGACCCACAGCTTGGTGGTTTTCTTGCCAGGAATCTTTGCAGCAAATAAAAAATTTAGATCAGTATCAGATGCCTCAAAACCTGAGAGTGAGGAGAATCCTTTATTGTTTGGTCTGAAAGTATGCTAACAAGGTTACAACTAAAAATAAACACACTTGCTGTTACAAAGGCGATGTGTCACACGTCTATGTATATTAAAGCACACAACTTGCTTTAAAACCACTGCAAAATTAAATAAAACTATGCCCACAAGGTTAATCAAATGAGATCAGTAAAAAGGATCTCATCTGTTTGATACACTTTAAACTTTCTCACCCATTTACTCTTATAATTATATACTGGGTTGATTTAAGCCTTAAGCAAGCACATCCCCATGAAATCACATTAATTCAATAAGTCTAAATTAGTTAATGCTACAGGCAAATAAACAACATGCATATTTAATGCTGTCCCCTCGACCAGCTATGATTTCCATTATCATGATTAATGATTTAAATGTCTAATGGTTTTGCTACTTTTTATTTATATTTTTTAGGTTTTGAATACAGCTTAATACAAATACACCACAAAGTAATTTATTTACACAACTCAGAATCACAAAAAAACAGACTTTAAGGCTTCATAAAAAATATTACATGAATATTAATTTTTTTTTGAATATATAATTTTTTTATTGACATTATAATATTGGAATATATTGTTATTACCAGTGGAACATTATATATTGGCACAGTAATTTATTTCAAAACAATGTATTTAAAAAAAAGTTTTTATTTATATACATATAATTTAGGCACATACTGTAACAGCTTAAAATACACAAATGTAAAAAAATAAATAAAACTTTGAGAACTTTGAGTTCACAATGCACATTAAGAACATCATGCACACCTGCGCAATCCAGAGGCCTTTATACATCAAGTGTGAGTTCATTTTGAGTGCTTGCATAATGCACTATTTCACCAGAAGGCGAGACATAAAAATGTGCATTTTTACACAGTGCATCACATTGATTGCTTTGTCTTCTCATTGTAATGAACAATGCTATAACTTACCCGGTCGTTCATTAGCAGGTCTTTAACAATGAAATTGGCTACCAAAGATTTGAGCGGAGCTGCAAACTGTTCTGGGGCCAGCATGGCCAGGTGTCCCAGCGTCGTTAAAGGGGTGATGAGCTGTTCCATGTTGTCTGTGTCCAAACTCTTATGCAGAGGCTGTGGCAGATAAAAAAGCAATTGGTTAGAATTCCAGACCTCCAGGGAAAGTTTTAAAGTGAGTATGTGAAACTCTCTGTGGCGAAAGGAAAGTTCAATTCAGAGGCACAGCAAAATGATAAAAACATTATTCCAGATATTTTTTGTCCTTAATCTTACCTCAAATATCTGTGCAAAGTGTGTGTCCCTGTTGGAGAACATGGCATGGATGCAATGGATGGCATATTTGGCCTGGCGAGGTGGCCCCTTCTTTGCTTTGTGCTGCAGTACTGTTAAAAGAACTCTAGGGGGCAAAATGAAGTCAAATAGGCAGGAGTGAATGGCACCATCCAACTTTATGGATGACTGTACAGCACAACAGAAATTAGTTTTGCATAAATGTGACGGAACGTCTCAGAAATCAAGAAATGAGAAACAGTCTTCAATAAACAAGCATGTTTGAAACATTAAAATTGATGGAACAAATGGAGCAGCGTTTCTCCTCTTGAATAAAACCCAGATGTGCTTCTCTGATCAGTGCGGGCCATGAGACGGACTCAAACGTACGATTTGATGTGTGGGAAACTCTCCTCCAATTTGCTGCCGGTGTTTTTGAAGATCTGCAGTGCAGCCTCTGCAACCTTCTCATCGTCCATTTTCAGACAGCCCAGCAAAGACTCGAAGGTCTCAGCAGAGTGGAATGACACAGGGTGGGTGAAGGACAGGACCTGAGGAGCGTAAAGACACTTTACAGCTACAAACACATACATCAAACTAATAATAAAAAGGTTACTTTGTAATTTTACATATTTGTATTAGGGCCAAGCGATACGATCTGCTGTCAGTTTATTGGGCCAAGATTCCTAAAAAAAAATCTGTTTCTCAAAATCCGTTTAATGGCGTCTCAGATTTAAACTTCAGTAATAAAAATGCTATAGCACTGGACTCATTTCCATGAATGGATACAAAGCCAACATGAACACAATCCAGTGTTGGTAACACGTCTGAAGACTTATTTACCTTCAGCAGCTCCAGGCCAGCTCTGATTGCTTGCTCGGTCGGGACTCCTTCATCTTCATCATCGGCAGTTCCTTCTATAGATTTGTTTACCTGTTTGATAAGTGCACTGCAGAAACAGAGGAAGGAGTGAGACTGTGTGCAAATGATAGTACATTTACTACCGGTATTTAAAAGTCTTAATGTACCTGATGGATTCTGTGTCGATATGAACAGGCGCTATCCTCTCCAATAAAAACTTCACCATCTCTAGGAAAGGATTGCTGGGTTGTTTGGGACTGCCCAGTTTTTTGGTGATTTCTTTCTGTGAGGTGTAAACACAGCCACTAGCTGAGACAACTTCAACTGCTATGGTAAAAACACGATTTTCTTGTGAGGTGAAGCAATATGATACTTACCACGCAGACTTCGGCCTGTTTGCATGAACAGGACGGGCTCACAAGAGTCTCCAGTTGCTTTCTGACCTTCTCGTCCTCCTCAAGAACCTGAGCGAGCTTCTTCACAAAGTCCTGCGTCTTGCCCGGGTCTGGCAGGTTTCCTTCAATGCAAAGATCAAGAGATGTTTCCCTCTCAGTGAACGTTTCTTGTTACTACATAAAAGGCAGATTGCACTTGACAGGAGAATCATTTTAACAACACGACTTACTTGTGATAACCATGACCTTTGAGAACACAGCCTTATTGTAAGAATCAGACTGGGGGAATAAAGAAAAAATATTCAAGATTGTTCAAACAGATGTACAACCTATAAGGAAGATTTAGAAAAACTAGAACTAAAACCAAATAACTGTGAGGGAAAACCAACTTTTGGCTGTTTGATAAGATCCAGAAGGTCTTTGACGTGGTGTCTCAGCATGTTCTGACACTTCCACATTTCATTCAGAGCTCTATAGGAGAGATTGACCACAACAATCACAATCAACATTACAAGTCTGCAAATAACATATTAATAGGTCCAATAATCTCTTTTTAGACTCATAAGCACTTTATAAAATAATTAAATACAACATGAAACAACTTTTCTCTCCATAATGACATATTTCCAAGTCAAACAATATTTAACAGGGTGGGACTTTTTGTTTACAGGTTGCATGGTTCAAAATCAGCTACTGAATTTTTGAACAAGCAGATCTTTTAGATCAGAGGTGCCCAAACTTTTTGATACAAATCTTGATTGAGGGCCGTGGACCGAAAGTAAATGTAACACATCCAACTATATTTTATAATAATGTATTACATTTGAAAAATACATTAAGTAATATAAATAATAATAATAATAAAAACATATATATTGTGCACATTTCAATTAGGGATGTCAATTTTCGATCAACAAATCGATTAATCGTTAACCTTAATGCTGCAAAATGTTTCTATTGCAGTGGTATATAGTCACCGGCATGACAGGATGTGCAAATGCTACTCAAAATGCCAGCTTCCTCCCCACAATGAAAGGGGTTTTTAGTCTAAATAAAAGGCTGGTAGTAGGAGTATAAAATGAATAGATGTGATTATGATCAGTTATGTCTGGGATCATTTTACTCTGTTGGCAGTTTTATATCCTGTCATGGAGATTGCTGAATGCATCTTTCAAAATGGTTTCACGGTGCTCGTTGCTGTATTTTAAAACGCAATCACAACGTTTGCAATTGACATTATTGGCTTTTAAAATAAATTGATCCCAAACAGTGCATGGGGCTATGCCAGCGGCCACTGAACCTCTTCCACTGTTGCTCACATGAAAAATATTTATGTGAATATTAGGAAGGATGAAACTTTTTTTTATAAGAGAAATAATTGGTAAGCAGGCAAATGTTACATCTTGACCATGCTTTTGGATTCATGCTGTTCAAGCCCATAAATTTAAATTAAGCCATACGTGGCTTTGTGTTCTGTTTTGCGGCTCACAAATTTCCACAAATTTTATATTTATTTTCCCCAAATCCTCACCCTCTTATTTCGCAGGTTTATTTTCTTTTAATTCACTTTGAATCCCTGTTTTCACATCTCTTACTGCGGTTAAAAAGAATTAAAATTAAAAGACCATATCCTTTTTATTTGCCAAAACGGCTGATAGCATTGTTAGTCTAAACTAATCTATTTATTTTTTGGAAATATCACTGGTTTCAGTCTTTCTCTCATCACATTAAATTTCAACACAATTTGTTCCCGTTAGACAAGGCCTATGAATTAATTTTTTTTACAGAGACCGAAATGTGGGCAAAATGAAAGATTTCGTGACCACGAATTAAGAATTCATTCCTATGACTTAATTTATAATGGACCAAATAATAAAGTCGTTGAAACAAATTAACTAGTTATAATGAATTATATATATAAATTCGCTTTTCTTTTTTATTTACTTTTAAAGTTTGGATCACATTAAAAGCATAATTTGTACATTAGTGAATTATTTTCACTAAAGATCCTGCCCCGACACCGTCACTCACAGTCTCTTGTATGTGATTTGTGCATGAGCCACACGCACCAAAAAATGAAACTGCTTAATCGACCACTGATAGCATTAATCGATTACAGCTCTTATTGACAATTAACCGATCACTAATTAATCGACATCCCTAATTTCAATGATTTCCAAAATAAAATGTTAAAACAAAAATATTAATTAAAAATGAATATGCATCAATGAAATGTTTTTTTTTTTTTACATTGCATGGAGGGGGGGGGGGGGGTTCACTAGGTGCCAACTTTGGCCTGCAGACCTTGGTTTGGGCATCTCTGTTTTAGAATAAAACAAGAATTACTGCACCTACTTGACAGCATTTCCATCCAATGTGGCATACAAGTAATACAGACACTTCATTCGCTCCGTAGTCTCTAGATTGTGAGGCACGAGATACTGGGCGAAGATTCTCTCCACAAGCAACCTAAGGCGGAAAAAAAAAATCTGATCTGATCTTTCATTATATAATTTATTTATTTTTTTCCTTTAATATTGCAATTTTTTTAGTTTGACATGTTATTACCCACATTTAAATGATCTTAGACGGCATTCAAGTGAGCTCAAATCTCATATTGATGACCCAATCATAACATAAAATTGCATTTGCACAGTTGTCATTGCATGCTTTAATGATGCAATAACATTATAAACCAACTCATCCATGAGGAGTTCAAAACTGGCATGAGGACAATTTGAACAAGCTTAATGCAACACACCAGGAAGGCTTGAAAATAAAAAGTACTGCTCATTGCAAAGCACAAAACACCAACAAGGTCAGAAATAATTACAAGACAGGACAGCGAATCATGTTTCAAATAAAAAAGACCGCAAATGAACTCAGCATATGCATTCGAATTTCAAATGAAAGGAGTTGCGAGCCACAAATTACGACCATCTCTGCATTTCTCTTATCCTGTGGCTTCAGTCTTGGGTTCAGTGTGGGGCGAATCTGTGGTAACAGTTTATTTGTGGCCTGTCTATAATAAAACATTACAAAAGGTGTTCTTTGTGCATTATAATGCATTCACTATGCCTTATGGAAAGTGCTCAAGAATAAAGATAGCAGAAGGGACAGTTTCCTCTATCCGGCCAGTACTGCACCATCTTATTTACAGTCACCTTACAAATTAAAAAAATTGGTTTGCTATGATGCATTATACACATGTAAAACTAATTAAATTAATTGTTTTAACAATTTAAACAACTTAAAAATATATTTTTGAAAAAATATATATACATAAAACATTTAATTCTGACAAAATACTAAAATAATCAATTTATTAATAAAATGTATAAAATTAAATTATTAATATTTTTTGTGGTCAGGCAATTAAAAATATAAGCAGTATAATAATAATGTATTACATAATACACAAAATGTGCAATATGATAACTTTATAATGCATTACATAAACAGGTTCCCAGTGATGTCACCCAAATCTGCATTAGCAAGCGTCTGTCTGGTGACATCACTGTTCTCTCTTTACGACTGGTCTTGTGTTCAGGGAGCTCTGCAGAATCACTCAATACATCTGTCAAAGCATCTAGTTAGCTTCAAGCCTTAAAGAAATGACTGCATTTTTAATGTCGAGGGGGCACCTGGCAGACTTTTGACATGCGTCATGGCATCAGTACCATCTCAGAACTTTCTCTGTAAACAGCAGTATCGAAAAACCTCATTCCTGCAGTGGTCCTTAAATTCCAACAGCTTTCGACCAACCTTATAAAATCCAATTTCCCAACAGAGCTCCATCATACAGCAGATTCTGTTTTATAACAAACTCTTACAGGCTTCACACCTCATTCAAAGCCTGTCAGAAACCATCACTCTTTTTCAATAGCATCTTAAGTCAACACTGAAAAGGCAGCACTTTTGAAACTTCAAAATATTAGGCAAGAAATAGCAAAAAAAAAAAAGCTCTTGCAGTGTTCAGCCGAATAAGTGAAAAGTCTGAATAAATTGTACTGAACAATGACGTGACGCAATCAAATAGCAACCAGCACAGAGTGAGAGGTGCACAGTCTTTATAATGCAACAAACATGTCAGCAGTGTGGAAGCACTCAAAAATCATTACAAGCACTGACAGCGAGAGATGTTTAGTACTGCATCGCATGTCTTCAATGAGAAGAGGAAGGGGTGATTGTTGCTGGTTAACTGTATGATGACTGAAATTGCGAAATGGCGCAATGAAAATCTGCACTGAAACAGTGTTACTCGTCAGTTGCTCAGTCACATTTTATGAATCTTTTACAAGACGTGACAATGCAATACGTGCGACGTATTCGTAATGAGACTCATTTATAAAGCTGCTGTCAACAAAAAGAAGCATTGAGGTCTTCCTGCGCGTTTACGCCAAAATAAAAATTGAGAAAAAGTAAGAACTCCATAAACATTCATAAATGTTAGTATTGTAATTTTACTGTTGTTCTGTAAAATAAAATAAAATAAAAAGACAACAATAATAATAATAATAATAATAAGAAGAAGAATAATAATTACAACAGCTCTGTTAATTCATTTATTATAACATTCACACATTGTGTTCAGATTGGGATCTGTAATATTTTCTAATGTTTTAAAAGAAGTCTCTTCCGCTCAGCAAGGCTGCTTTTATTGTTAAAGTAAAAAACACGTGCCTGATTCAAGAAAGGTATCTGATGGCCCTGTGCTGAATTAAACTCATTTCGGTGCATCCATATTAACTAGTAATTTTAATGTTTATGTTCTCGTTCCTTTCCATCTACAAATAATTTCCCCAATTTTAATAATTATGTTTATTTTAAAATGCTCTTAACATACTGATCAATAATGCTAAATGTAGATGAGAAAAATGTCTTGTCAGAAACCTGTTTTGAACGGTCAGAGTCATATACGTATGCATGTAGGGCTGGGCGATATATCTAACGATATCAGGGTTTTTCCTACATTGAAAATTTTTTGGCGGCCGCCAAAACGATTTTTTGTCCCGCCAAAGCCTTATTTGATGTGTAATTGTGTTTTGTGAGTGAAGCAGGCTACAGACGGAGTGACGGAGAGAACGAGCACAGCGCCCCTCCGTCTTCAGTTCTGTCTTTGCTCTCTCCCTCGCATCAAAATCAACTGATCCTAAAGGTCAGAAGACCGAATCCATGTTTCACGTGGTGCATTCGGAGAATATTTTTGCTGAATTACCGCTGGCTGTGAATTGAAGTAAAAAAAAAAAGTTGCCTTATCTTCTCTTATAACTTGTGACAAGCATTCCGCACATACAGCTGACATAACTTTAAATAAACGATAGAAAAAAAAATCTATCCAGTTATGAAGTGTGTGTGTGTGCGTTTGTTGACAAATCTTTCGCGATGTCCTAACAGTCTGCTAAAGTCCGATTCGCGACCTAATGACTCCTTTGAGTCGATTCATTATAATGAATGGTTAAAGCAGTTGGTCTGCCCGTCAGTGTCTGAATCGGTGTATAACAAATCATTACTTCTTAGAAGAACATACACATCTGAAATGAGAAAGTAAGTGTGCTTACCCCATTTAGCAAGCGTGTTTTTAAAATTTAGCCTTAATAATCCACAGTATGTATAGGCCTATGTCAATGTGTAGTAAATTACCTATAAAATCATTTAGTTTAAAGTCAGACTGGAGTGAGATGAAACTAGATCAAAGCACAAAGCAAGCTGTTGCTAGCTAGCTGCTAATTTTATTAAATTATATATGGTAAAAATTACACTATTACACCTTTTAACGCTACATTTTTAATGCTGCTTTTTAATTGATATGATTATACTAAAATAATTATCAGGTCTATCAAAAAAGGATTTTATCTTTCAAAACTATGAAAGCCAGTGGTGGAAAAATCACAGCTTTATTTGCAAAGAGGGCAAGAAAGGATGACAGTGAGAGTGACAGGTAATATCTGTGTCTGATAATTGCATAATTTGTAAATAGATAAATTGTGATACCTTTGACATTTCAAATATACTTTGGTATCGATGATGTTTAGATGTAAAATAAGTTGTAATCGCTTTCTTTTACTACCTAGCCTGACAGTGATCGTTTTTTCATGAATAAATAGGATGAGAAAAAAAAAAAAATCACAAACTGTTTCTTTATATTTATTTTAAATTTAACATTTATTGTCAATATTGGGCTTGCGGATCATGTGGGTACTATGGTACTCCTTGATGTGTGTGTATGACCATGTCGGTCAGCCACCACCGAAGACCAATTTTGACCCAGGAAAAACCCTGGATATGATCATGCGCATCTAGTCAGTAAATCTGGTTCCTTGATTACAGCTAAATTGCCATCACCTGCTTTCAAATGGAGCGGCATTTAATAGACAGAGCCGTAGTTCACTGACAAGGTACACAATATCGCGTTCTTTATCGAAGGCGATTCATCTGGGATAATGAACGCGATATTGCGTAGCTTGTCAGTGATCTACGGCTCTGTCAATTAAATGCTGCTCCATTTGAAAGCAGGTGATGGCGATTTAGCTGTAATCAAGGAACCAGATTTACTGACTAGATGCGCATGATCATATCAAAATATATATCTCCCATCCCTATAACCATGATACTTAAAATAACTATCGAGTTGTTTTGCTGCTCACTGTGTTTCTGATACCAAAATTTTATGTCATCCGCAGCTCTTAATGGTGCTTTAGTGTCTTTTCAGAGAAGCAACACGTACGGTTCGCAAGTGCGCACCCAAGTTTGGAAGACATCGTTCCCATCATCCAACGTACCGAACTCTGTCAATCGAACCCATTTGGGCACCAAAAGTGCTAGTGTGAAAGCCCCATTAATGTCTAAGTACTGACTGGAAGCAACATTCACTACTGACCCAATATGTAAACTATATATAAAGCTTAAATTAAAAACAGCCAGGGATGTCATACAAATATTGAAAGACTGCCGGCTTATCAGCTTTACTCACCGGTCATCGATGCTGTTCTGGTAGTAAATGTGAAGCAGTTTGTCTTTGATCCAGGAGATCTGCTTGGCTGCCTCTTTGCCGGCCTCCGCCTGTAAGGCGTACTTCTTATAGATCTGAGCAAGACCCATCATAGCCTCCTTACGGACCCGCCACTGCAAGATAACACAACGGGAAGCCCTACTCAGTGAGATTATGTTGCTCTGGTGTAAAAATTATTCGGCAAGAGCCAATATTAATAAATCAACTTGGTCAGCAGCCCATGTAAGATAGAAAACAGATATTTTATAGGTACATGATGTTATGTTGTGTGTGTGTTTCTTTTTTATCTGAAGCAAAATATACTTTAAATATTAGTGTACTCTAATAAGAGAACGAACTAATCAACCCATAATGCACTACATGTGATGGGTGTCGGAAAGATTTTTAGATGCATTTTAAAAAAGGTCTCTTATGCTCACAAACGCTGCATTTATTTGATCAAAAACACAGCAAAAACTGTAATATTGTGAAATATTATAACAGTTAAGAATAAATGTTTTCAATTTTAATATATTTGAAAAAGTAAATTATTCCTGTGATGCAAAGCTGAATTTTCAGCATCATTGCTCCAGTCTTCAGTGTCACATGATCCTTCAGAAATCACTCTAATATGCTGATTTGTTGCTCAAGCAACATTTCTTATTATTATAAATGTTGAAATCAGTTGTGCTGCTTAATATTTTTGTGTAATCAGTGATACATTTTTTTTCAGGATTATCCGAAAAATAAAAAGTTCAAAAGAAAAGCATGTATTTAAAATAGAAATGTTTTGTAATCATTACAAAAAAAGTATTCATTTCTTTCAAGAAAAAAAAAAAAAAAAAAAAAAGTACTTCCTGACCCCAAACTTTTGAACTGGCTTGCATTCATAAAAGCATCCCTACCATGACAACTCCAATGTTGCCTAGATGGGCAGTTTACTAAAATTTGGAAAAGTGCTACAGAAAAAAAGAAAAAAGAACAAAAAGAAAAAAGGGAGACATTAGTGACTGTAGTCACATTTTGCCTCAGCATGAATATGTCAAAGAAACGGCTGCTTTTGAGGTTTTACCAAGACATAAAAATGATAGAACATCCACTTAGATAAAGCTGAAGCTGAAAACCCTGATATGACAGTTCCTGCATAAAACCACATCTTACGTATGGCAAGCAGAAGCAAACGAGGTGTAATAGGACAAGATGGAGATACACCTTGAATACTGCGGTGTTATTTGTCCAGAAACACAGAGGGGCCTTCAATTAAATTCCTCCCTAAAAGCATTTTGAAAAGGCTGAGGAATGGTTATATGTGAGTTATAGTCCAATTTATATTATTCCATCCCCTCGAGCTCGGGTGGCTAAAGGAGACTGCTGATTAAATTATAGTGAGAAGAAATGGAGCGTGCCTGGAAAGAAACAAGAAGCTAATGTATTCCAGCTCGGCTCTGCCCTGAATGCGGTGATGTCAGTCTCTGGTTCATTTGGGGTACTAATGGGAGAAAAGGCCCTAAGATGCATGAAATAAAATGACTGCAGCACTAATAAAGAATGTTTAAGAGACAGCAAACAAACAAGCATTAAGAGAGCCTGGCACATACCCTCTTATCCAGAGTCCTCTCCCTCACAAAGTTCAGCAGGTGATCATTGACGAGAGAGAGATCCTTTTTGGAAGCTGTCACAATGGACACAATGACATCGTGTCGAATTGCCTCCTCTGGATCATGTGACCTTACTTTCAAATACTCTGCAGGAGAAAAAAAATATGTACAATTTGTTGTATTATGCATATGCATCACTTTCATTGTGTCATGCATTCAATATATAAAAAAAAACTGGATTGCATTTAAATAAATGTGAAGTACATTTTATACATACCAACACTAGTATATTTATGAAAACACAAAGAAATATAAATTCAATAAATTAGACAAAGGTCTGCAGAAGATTATGGTGACTACTTTCTTGAAAAATTTGGTTTACTTTGGTTGCATTATCCTAAAAAAAACCTAAACAGCAAATTGTCATTTTTCTTATTTTATTTAGGATAATCTCTTTACTTTAAAACAACGCGATGAACTGTGCACAATAAGACCAAAAACATGTATTAAGAAAGTAAAGAGGGTCAATTTCAGTTTCATGTGGACTTTTATGCTCAGTTGTGAAATATAATGGTAGTCAAAGTTAGAAGGGAAACAGTTTGTACCTGTGAGATCTTTTGCCAGGTCTGGATGGTTCATCAAGCAATGGCTGGCAAACTTAACACATTCCAGTCGAACAGGGACATGGATGTCATTAAACCTAAGAAACCACAGAAAACGCATATGGTCAAAATCTTTCAGCTTGGTCTTGCTGTTGAATTTTTTCTTAGTTTGTGTACACAGAGATACAGGTAATTGGACGTGTTGTACGTGAGTTGTACCTCCCAAGGTAGCATTGCCAGAGAGGTTTGTTCTGTGAAGCGAGCTCTGAATCCTTCGCACCAAACATCTTGGCCAGGAGCTTCACAACTTGCAGGCGCTCATCATTATCGTTGCTCTACAAAACACACATGGTGATATAACTGCAGAAAGCGAGGCCTGTGGCCATTAATTACAGCACAAAGATTGAATGAACTCATTTAGTTGATTTAGCCTCATCGTCATTGTGCTTTGCATAAAAACAAAAGAATAAAGGCATGAGGTTAAATACGGTACATGGGACAGGCAGCACCTAACAGACCGATAACATTCATTCACACACAAATGGCAAACTCAACCTGCTTTTGTCAAAATGTATACAAGTTTAATAACATGGCCAACACATAAAGTAATCGCCTTCGCTACTTTTTGAAAAATGCTAACTGTGCTTTCAGGCCATGCTGGATTAAATCTCATGTGAAAGAAAACGAAAGAAAGGATTGAAAACTCGGCTGAAGTGTAATCATTTTTATGCAACGTGTCAGCATTTTTTCGCTCAGGAATGATATATCCATTTATTAGAAACCCCTAACTTTTAAGCAGAAAAATTTACATTTATTACCTTTCAGTTAACTCACAAACAACTGAAGCAAGTTTTCCATTGTCATAACAACACAATAGCCCCTTTCACACTGAGATTCTGGATAATAGATGGGTAATGTGCCCTGGCAATTGTTCCCGGATCGTTAGATTTTGGTTCATTCACACTGTCAATGGTTTTCCGGAACGATCCAGCTTTAGTGCGGATAGTGAGGAGCTAACTGATCTTTGCTTCATAACAGTTTGCACATATTTTTTCATGGTGAACGTTGATCTGCCTTCAAAACACCCAGTAACGTGCATCATCACTATGACACACCCTTTACGGCATTGGTTCTGGCTTTTGTTCACAGGGACTTAATGTACAGTACTGGACGATTTTGCACAAACTGTTTCCCAGTACCACTTAAAGAGTTGCATTCACACCGAGAGTGTGTACTAGGACGTGACTTAAGCCGGTCGACAGCGATGTCATTTGTGCACGGCTTTCAGCAACGTTAACAAAGAAGAACAACGTTAACAATAGGAAGATGGAGGACGCTGTGATCAGAGCGGTGTTTTTCTTGTGTCTCGCGGGTTTCACAATAATGAACATGGAATGTCGACGTATACGTAAAGCGATTGAAAGAACGGAAAGGAGGACTAACAACAACTTGCAGTGCTACATTTGCTACAAGTGCCTGCACTTCAGCGTCCGTATATTTATTGCTGTTCATCATACTTATGAAATAAGTTGACACAATGTTTACAGTATGTTACACTGCATTTTAAATGATGGTGGGTGAGGGAGTTTTCGAACTCGTCTGGCCAATCAATGTATACTTACGTCACGTGTAGTACCAGTTGTGCTGGTTAGACCCTGCCCCGGAAAAGGAGCTAATTTGGTTCTCGAAAAAGGCAGTCCGGTACTAAAATCGCACCCAGTTCCTGCAGTACGAAAACGCCCAAAAGTGAGTAGTTCCACAATTAGTTCTGGTACTATGAAAAGGTTCCTGCGGTGCGAAAGAACCTAATGTTACTAGGTCCCCAACGAAGGATCAATCCCGGGACGTGTTTGCATTCACACAGAAGGCAATCCGGCAATGTTATGGCAATTTTACAGGACACAACTGGCAGTGTGAAAGGGGCTAATGTCAGGTAAGCCACTGAAGGGCAGAATTTATTTGGCCATTAAAACACCATGTGTGTCATCAGGTTCTGACCACAATTAATATACTCAAGGTTTTGAAGAGGTCTTTCACCCCCACAGGCTGCAAAAAATGTCATAAACAAGGCACTGCTTCCATGGTGTTGTGAGATATTAATCATGAGCTATCACAGATGTCTAGGAGAAGGGGTCTTCAACTAAAATTGCTTAAGGTGCAGTAATAAACCCTCTTCACCTGCCGCGGTCCGGAGAATAATTTGCCTAAAAACATGAATTGATTGTTTTTGCCAGACCGTAAAAATCACGATTTTACACTGTAACAAGCATGATTTTCAGTTCAGAAGGTTTTCACTTTTCACAAAAACAAAAAGTTTTATAAAATTATACTTTTTTTTTTTTTTTAAGAAAATTGAGTCACAAGTATCAATTAATATAAACAATTATCATCCATTACAAGTTTTTAATTACCTCAGATTATTCTTTAATAAACAATGAGTATGTCATCAGGTGTTTTGTCAATGGCCAGGGCAGGGCTCCAAACAAAAAAATCGGGTAAGGAGCCATTGGCTCATATAAGAAAAAAACTTAGGAGCCAAATAATTTTTTTAGGTGCCACAGAATAAACGTGTTTTATTTATTTTACGATTATTATTATTTACTTATTTACATTTCAACATTTCAATCATACTGTCATGTGTTTATGTCTCATCTTTTCTTGACTTTATCAGCATTTTAATCCATCTTGTAGATGACCTGGGAACTAAGGTTCACTTAAAGTGGGAACTAAATGTCTTTTCCAGCTTGAAATCTACAGTCACAAAGAATTGTTCAGTACACAGAATCTGTACCAGTATCATGGAGCATAAGCATCACTTGGCCACTGAGTGTAGCTTGGGCTCCTCCTACATGAAACTTTTCAGTAAGTTGTACTGTAGGATCTCTTATAAAATAGCCTACCTTTTGATGTTAATTCATTTTCATTATGTACTATATTAGTAAAGAGAAAGATTAAATGGGTTCACTTGCCCTTGAACTGAGGCGCTAAAGCGACCGCGCCTGCCCCATTAAGGAGCGCCAAAACTGTTTTATTTTAAAGCTGGTACTTTTTATTAAAAAGTTACAAAGCACAGAGCTTTTTGCGATGACTGGACGGCAGTTGCACTTCAACTAATGAAGTTCACGCATTAAAAGAACACAGACCAAGATCTTGTTTAGAAGAAGCCATATATTAGTAATTATTATAAACGAGAATTGTTAACGATATTGCCAATACTCACACAGCTGACAGCTTTACCTGTTCTAGTTTGTTCAAGTTGTGTATTTTCTGCACTTTCCCTTCTTACGTCTCTGTCATTTCTCTCTCGCTGCACAGCGGAGCCGCGTTTATCAGACTGTGTGCGTCAGCACTGATGTGCGGCAGAGATGAGGACTGTCTGAAACTCTCTGTTTCCACTAAAACTTTAATGCGCATCGTCTCAGTTTAATACGTGAACATTTTTGATCGCAAAACAATTAGGAAAAAAAGGCATTACATTCAAATTTTTAAGTTATAACATGTAAATATATACCCAGATAGCAATAACACTCGGGCTGATTCTGGCTGAAATGCGTCTCTGTCGGTTCAGTCTCGGCATCCGTGAGAAGATAATGGGCCAGAGCCGCGCCGACTCTACAAAACACTTCTGGCAGACAGACGGCTTTTTCTCTATGGGCCGATCTCGGCTGAAAGCTGTTGTACACGCGGCAGGTCCACACTCGGTGTAGTTGTGTGTATTAACCTTCGGCCCGAGTTCGTTTTATCACAGACGAGGCGCTGCTAGAATGAAGCAAATCATCCGCCTGAGAAAACTTTCGGCGGGTAGTCGCCAGCGGCGACCTCAGCAAAAACGTCACTCGCAAATTAATATTTATGGTCGCAAATGCGACTGTTTTAGTCGCAGTTTGGAGCCCTGGCCAGGGCCAATACCAAGAAAGCTGGAGGGCCAATGGCTGATGTAATGTAAATAATAAAAATGTAAGGATTCCTGGATTCAATTTGAGTATTCGAATATAAAAAAATCCTTGATTGCATTTTGCCCATGTCGAGTAACCGGAAAGTGGCGAATTCCACAGACGGGAATCCATGAAATGCATTATTAGACCGTTTTCTAAGGCTGCAAGATATATTAAACCCATTTAAAAATCATAATAAAGCATAATACTTTTGTGAATTCAAAAACGCTATGATTTAATTAAATAATTATTTGAGATGCAGGTTTAATATATGCGCTTTAATTATTTACATGCCTGTAAGTTATGTATGTGCGGCTCTGTTCACAGTAAATGCTGCTCCACACAAACTGCTATCATTTACATGTGTGGAGCATCTCAAACTCCATCTCTGCAGATTGTTGTTAGTTTGTTTGTTTGTTTTTTAAACGCAATGTGCGCCATTACATCAGATTTGTAAGGCACAGTAAATCATTTAGAAACCTACGCCAACACAGAATACATCATTATCTTTCTAAATATGCTAACTGTTCATAGCGACTTCAAAATAAAAGCTCAAACCCTCACTCTGAGTTACACGTTTTGATGTCCACATATGTCATAAAGAAACGGCCAAATATTATAGAATATTGTTTAGTCAATATTAAACAAGGATTAGATCGCTCTTAAAGTGTAAAAACAATGATCAGGCCATTGGGGCCTATGCAGGCCTTTGATATAATGCATAATGTACATTAGTTCTGTTGTTTATAATACATTATGTATTTTTACAGTTTTTTTTTCCCAATAAAACCATGATTACTTGCTTCCAATTATTATTGCCTCACTGCTACTATATTATATAATTTAAGTCATTTAAAGGTTATTGCTTGCTTAGATCTGTTTTTATTACATCAAAATAAATTGTATTATAATTATCAGAGTACTTGATTAATCGTCAGAATAATTCACTGATCGATTAACAAAATAATCGTTAATGACAGCCCAAGTACATAACATTTAAAAAAAATAAACAATATATATATATATATAAATTTAATGCCAATATCAAGCAAGCAGAGGATGATATAATGTATATAATACTTTAAAAATGAACTTAAAAAAAAAAAAAAAAAAAAACCCAAAAAAAATCAATCACATGCTGAGCAAAAAAAAATATATATTTTTTTTAGTGGCTAGTGTGATTAAGTAAAAGGGCCAATGGCTGATATACCGAATATAATCATTTAAATAATAATAATAATAATAATAATAATAATAACAACATTAATAATAATATAACATAGTAAATGAAATCCAAAATAAATAAATAAAACTGGCTCACTATTTACATAAAATATTTTGAAAACAGGCATTATGCATTCATAATGCCTGAACTGAAAAACTTGATCATTATTAAAGCAATCATGCGTTCTTTACACAAGCAAAATGTTTCTCTAATATCACTAAAGACGACCAAATGCCATGTATCATCACCAACCCATCTTACCTTGAGCTTGAACTCCAGCTGCGGCAGGACAGACAGCAGTAGATGGCTGTCGATGTTGTAGAGCTCCAGGATTAGGTCAAAGACATGTTCTGACAGATCACTGACTGAAGTCTTCCCCAGCATCAGCACCTGGTTGAAGAACTGATAGACACCAAACTGTACATCAAACACTGGCATCCTTTAGTGTCTACCGCACGGCACTGGAAAACGGCATCCCTTTAAACCACTGCATAACCGTCTGGCATCAGCATTTAATAAGGCATAGATTAAATATAAGTTTGAGAAAGCTGGTATTAGATCAAAATTAAAAAGTAAGTGGATTCATCTATGGGCGGGAGAGGCCATCTTCAACAGAGCGCTTGTACAGAGTAGAAAGTAAATCAGGCTTTGCTGATCTATTAGAGTTATTGAGAAGGATTCTCCTCCACACTTATTCTCACTATCTCTAGTGCTTTTAATGAGCACTGCAGGGAATAAAGTTCATAGCATAACAGCGTTGCATGCTCCTGCGGATGTTACTGATGAATGTGTTTAAGCTCAACATGCTGTTTGAGCATAAAAAAGACACTCTTGATCTCCGGTTAACGTTGCAAACCTCAACGAGTTTTCAAAAGCAAAAGGTCTGGAGTCAAATCATGGGGTTTCTTTTGGGATTATTCATGATTTATATAAATGAGAAGACCTTTCTTGTACCTTTGTAACTCTGCATGATTTTGGCACAGCCGACGAGAGGTAGGGTGTACATTCTATGTAAATTTAACTATAATATATCATGTTTACTCACGTTGGTAATGTATGGCTCTATGGCCTGAGCAGTTCTCTTCAGCAAGGCTTTAGCCAGATCGTATGCTTGCTTGTTGAGGTTCTGTAAGATAAGATGGAGAAATTAAAAAGTTATATTTTTGTTTTATGTAAATCTCATGAAACATGTCAAGACACAAACACTAAATAAAATGAAACCTGTGTTAAGACTTGTTTTGATTTACTATAAATAATATAAAATAACAAAAAAAAAAAAAAAAAAAAAAAAAAATTTAAAAGGCATTTTTTGGCCTTATGAAAGAGATATGATATTCTGTTTGTCATATTTCTGTTTTGCATAAAACTGAAAAACATTGGGTACATCCTATACTGTATTCAAAAATGATCTGATATTAACTTTTGCATTGGGGTTGCCAAACTACAGAAAATGAAAATAAGGGACAACTGTGATTCTTTTTAAAAATGACAGTGAATTTAACGGTTAAAGACTGTAAAAAAGCTACAGTAAAAACCTGTTAAATGGTTAATGGTAAATTCTCCTACTATATATGGTGAAAAACTGTATTGGACATTACATGTAATTTTACAATAATATACCATTTTTTGGATGTGGAAAAATACCGTATAATTTACAGTAAGTAACTGTAAACTGACAATCCCAGAATTCCCTGCATTACATTTCAAATTTTATGTATTTTTTTTCTTATCAGTTTTGTAGATTAGGGTATTGTGTGTTACACCTAATGTTGTTAAATGCAGGGCTCCAAACAAAAAAATCGGGTAAGGAGCCATTGGCTCCTATAAGAAAAAAACTTAGGAGCCAAATAATTTTTTTAGGTGCCACAGAATAAACGTGTTTTATTTATTTAACGATTGTTACTATTTATTTATTTACATTTCAACATTTCAATCATACTGTCATGTGTTTATGTCTCATCTTTTCTTGACTTTATCAGCATTTTAATCCATCTTGTAGATGACCTGGGAACTAAAGTTCACTTAAAGTGGGAACTAAATGTCTTTTCCAGCTTGAAATCTACAGTCACAAAGAATTGTTCAGTACACAGAATCTGTACCAGTATCATGGAGCAAGCATCACTTGGCCACTGAGTGTAGCTTGTGCTCCTCCTACATGAGACATTTCAGTAAGTTGTACTGTAGGCTCTCTTATAAAATAGCCTACCTTTTGATGTTAATTCATGTTCATTATGTACTATATTAGTAAAGAGAAAGATTAAATGGGTTCACTTGCCCTCGAACTGAGGCGCTAAAGCGACCGCGCCTGCCCCATTAAAGAGCGCCAAAACTGTATTGTTTGAATTTCGTTATGAATTCGGAATAATTTTAAAGCTGGTACTTTTTATTAAAAAGTGACAAAGCACAGAGCTTTTTGCGATGACTGGACGGCAGTTGCACTTCAAATAATGAAGTTCACGCATTAAAAGAACACAGACCAAGATTTTGTTTAGAAGAAGCCATATTAGTAATTATTATAAACGAGAATTGTTAACGATATCGCCAATATCCACACAGCTGACAGCTTTACCTGTTATAGTTTGTTCAAGTTGTGCTGTATTTTCTGCACTTTCCCTTCTTCCGTCTCCGTCATTTCTCTACAGCCTCAAACCCTATCCTCCCACAAAAAACTTTATGCGCAACCACTCATGTGCGGCAGAGATGAGAACTGTCTGAAACTCTCTTTTTCCACTAAAACTTTGATGCGCATCGTCTCAGTTTAATACGTGAACATAACAAAAGATTTGATCGCAAAACAATTAGGAAAAAATGCATTACATTCAAATTTTTAAGTTATAACGTGTAAATATATACCCAGATACCAATAACACTCGGGCTGATTCTGGCTGAAATGCGTCTCTGTCGGTTCAGTCTAGGCATCGGTGAAAAGATAATGGGCCAGAGCCGCGCCGACTCTACAAAACACTTCTGGCGGACAGATGGCTTTTTCTCTATGGGCCGATCTCGGCTGAAAGCTGTTGTACACGCGGCAGGTCCACACTCGGTGTAGTTGTGTGTATTAACCTTCGGCCCGAGTTCGTTTTATCACAGACGGGGCGCTGCTAGAATTAAGCAAATCATCCGCCGGAGAAAACTTTTTTAGCGGTTAAATCCTGAGCTTTCGGCGGGTAGTCGCCAGTGGCGACCTCAGCAAAAACATCACTCGCAAATTAATATTTATGGTCGCAAATAAAAATATTATATAAAAATATAAAAACACTTTAAATGAATGTTTATTGCATTATTTCAGTTTCATGCATGTTACCATGATGGTGTGCAGTGTTTGTGTGTATTTTTTAACGGTAAAATTCCTGCAACCACAGCTTTTACAGAATTTTTTACAGTGCACATAGAGTGTCATTTCCGTGTCTACAGTCAATTATGTGTATAAAAGTTTCTCAGAAAGAATCGCATTTGTTTTACTTAACCTATGTACAATTATTCTAAAAATAAAGTTTAATGTCATACAAAAAAAAAGTCATGCATGTTATACACAAAGCATCGGCCTGAGTAAATTTGACCACTTTATAATTGTGACTGCACAAGTGGTGTAGTAATTTAGGAGGTGAATATACTGTGAAATTACATAGAATACTGCATAAAATTTGAAAGTATAACAACTGAACATCTATGAAACTGCAATGAATAAACCTTTTTTTTTTTTTTTTTTTTTTAAACAATGACATTTTTAATTTTGTACTAAAATGTTATTGCAATCATGTAGCCTATGAATTCATGAAAATGAAAATTTTTCAATTAAAGAGAACTTGGGAGTGTGTGGGCTGATTTTGGTGCTTGAATTTGTTCTTCAATATAAATGAGGTCCAGGTTTAAGAATATGCCAGAAGTTACAAATTTAAAAATGTGTAATGTTGTTTCTCTATTTAACAACATTAACTTAAAGATGTCTTCCCTCAGGTAGATTGCATGTTTTCTTGCCTAGCTGGATGTTGTGCTTATGATCAATAATCACGTTCTTTGCATTCACCCAAACTGATTTGGCAAAATCAAAACATGGATGGTGAAGGGGATTCTGCAAGGTCTTAAAGCCTTCCTTGAGTGGCTTCATTCGCAATTCAAACAATGATTTGTGCAAAAAGAATGATTAATTTGTTATTTGTATGGTCTAGATGGTCATACAGCGTATGCCTACGAATACGGGACAAACTGCATTCCGTATAGCTTTCATACAGAACGCTTCTCTGATGCCTTAAATACGGTACAATTCCATATTATATGGAACAGTTGGCAACCCTATTTTGCATGGATTTTATTGAAAAGATCTTAAGCTTATGTAACCAGAAGTTTAAGATATATGAATATGCTTTTAAGATTTTATTGAAAAGAGTTTAGGCTCATGTAACCAGAAGTTTTAAGATTTACGAATATGCTTTTAAGTTTTTCATGCCTCATGGGTTTACGTCATCTTAACAAGCAAAGCAATTCAACAATTTCACGGTGTGTCTGTGAAACATTGAGGTACCATCTTAGCAGTTTTGTGCGTGCATGAACATCATGGCAACATACAACACAAAGTAACACTTAATGTAACACGTAAATGCACATCACTAATGTAAATCAAGCAAGCTAGTATGTATAGGCCACAAAGTGTTGGCGAAATAACACATTAGCGAACCAGATGGAATAATATGGATTTTTTCCAGAAAATTTCTTGCACAAAATAATTCAAGGACTTTCAAGGAACTGTATCTATGTATGTTTATTTTCAAAAACTTTCCAGGGCCTTGAAATTTTTTTTTCAGATTCACAAACTTTCAAGGATTTCAAGGACCCGTGGGAACCCTGAACACATTATGGTAGTATTTTTGTACTGACTTTAAAATAAAAACCAACAAGTAAAACATTTTACAATTTAAATCATGCAATTAACTTTTTTAAATATGCATTAAACAAAAACATTATTAAGTTAACTTCAAACAAAACTAAACATAGGAGGCTAAAGTTCTGCTAAATGCTGCATTGTCCCACCCACATTAAAATGAATGTCATAAAATTTAAATGTAATGTACAATTATATGCCTGTTCATAAGTAATGACTTCTTAAATGTCTCTGCAATGCAAGTTATGTACACTATTAAAGACATGTTATTATAGGCCAGGCTTCAAATGCAACATAAGTACATAATATCCCTCTGTCTCTCTAAATAAAGCATACATATATACATACATACATACATATATATATATATATACATATACATATATATATATAGATATATATATATATATATATATATATATATATATATATATATATATATATATATATATATATAGGGCTGTCAAATGATTAATCACATCCAAAATAAAAGTTTTGTTTACATAATATATGTATGTGTACAGGGTATATTTATTATGTATATATAAATACACACACATAAATTATATATTTAGAAAATATTTACATGTATATACATTTATATATTTATATTCTTATATTTTATATTATATATAAATATATTTAATATATAAACATAACATATTCTTCTTAAATATATACATGCATGTGTGTGTATTTATATATACATAATAAATATACACAGTATACACACATAAAAAATCTAAACAAAACTTTAATCACAGAATTCATTAATATTAATTAATAACTTTACATGTCTAATATATAAGTTTTATTTTAGATTTTTATTTACACTTATTTATTTTTTCCTTGGATGGACCAGGATATTTTTTTTTTGTGTGTGTGAAATTGAAGTTTATTAGTTCTCTTTACCTTGTGTGCTGGGACCAGGTTAACCAGAACAGTATCCAGGAGTTCCTGTGAGACAGAGTCACCCTCACAGACTATTGAGCTCATGAGATCCACCATATGCATGTGGACTTTCTGGTTGTGTCCATTGCTAAAAAGAAAAAAGTCATGGTAAACACAAGAACTGACCTAAAATCAGGTGCATCAGGCAGTCAAAGTGAAGGAGTGGAAGATGGGAAGCAAATGTAATAGGGCAGAGAAAACAGAAATACTTCTGTGTTTTTCCATTTACACATGAGAGCTGAGCACTGCAGTGTCCTGCTCATAGAGGACATTTCCAACTGAGTGAACATCACTGGCTGAGATGAATCGCCCCCAAATGAAATGAAGGGTTTCCACCTGGGTTTCGCACACATCATTGTCATCGGACAGAATGCAGGGAAATAATATCAGCGAGCAGGAGGCTGACAGATCATTAGGACATAAAAAATAGGCTGCAGCTTCACATTTACATCTCAAACAGAAAACAGTACACCAAGGAGATGCTTTACTGTATTATGACAGTCTCTATTGCAAGAATCACTGATGAGCTCTCCAACCAAATGGCAGCACTATTATGGGTCTATAAAAAGAACTAGAAGATACATATCAAACAACAATATTTTTGGTGATATAAAATTAGCCAATATCGTCAATAAAACAATTTAAATGGCAATGAAGCAATATCTGAATCATCACTCAAAAGTTACCAGTTTAAAATGGATTAAAAAGTTTTCATTTTATATTTCAAATCATCATTTTATAATTTAAAGTT